>NC_134740.1:14377152-14602152 GCF_049634645.1 Pelodiscus sinensis | reverse complement strand
AAACACAAATGCACACGCTTAATTTAAATAATTCTATTTTTCAGACATTCATTGTTATTGTTATGAAGTGAATTGTTATTTCGGATCCCTTAACAATAAGGATTGGTAACATTTTTCCCATTTAATTTTGTAGTAACTTGTTTTCTAAGGGAGCCCCCACCACGTGTACTTTTCCTCCGTCCCTCGAGATGCTTTCTCGTTCGCCCTATTGTCGGTGAGAAAGGGCTCTAGTCAGTCTGGGTGACAACAATGTTTAATCCCCGAGGCAGCTGCTTCCTGAACCCCTCATCCCCAGCCCCACCCCGGAGCAATGATTCAAACGGAGCAGGGACATTTTCATAGTTTCCCGAAACCAAAAATGGATCAATCTACAGATACTAGAAGAATGACCTGGCATTGCCTGGGGTGTGGGGCCGGCGGGGGTTTTACCTCCCCCCGATCCCTCTTAGGGGGTGTCTCCCAGGCAGGGGGTCCCACCTAGCCGGTCTCGTGGTAGGCAAGGTGGCAAGCCCCAGCCCAGCTGCTCACAGTCTCTCAGCTGAGACTGCCTCGCATGGTCCAGTATCAATGTCGGCAAGGGCTTGCTGCCCCCCAGTGGCCATTGTGAGAATCGCATCCCTCCTCTCCGTGCCCCTCCCCTTCCATGTTCTGGAAAACATTTCCATTCCAGGCACTTCCTGTTTTCCTGAGCCCAACCTTGCTTTAAGTTAGGAGAAGAGGACGTTGCAGACCGAATTTGGTGATCCTAGCTTGTACCATTTAGGAGGAGTTGTTGAACAAACAGGCTCACAGACAGATAGACGCACATTTCAGACTTCAGACAGACAGACAGACAGACAGACTCTCCAATATATAGTAATTCTCAGTGCAAACAAGTTAACAATCATAATAACAGTGCGAGTCAATAATGTCATTGATTAAAGACATACGAAGAGCCTCCCGATGGGTTAATGACTGGCGCAGGTTGATAACTAAATCACACAATGCTTAAGTGTCATGTGCTGCAAAGACCTGTGGGAAACACACTGAAAACCCATGTGCAGCTCACTCACACTGCTTCCCACACACAACCCCTACACCCCATGTGACCCTGGTCTTTCCTTGTGACCCCGGTCTCTCCTGCCTTCCAGCTCGTGGGAATCTCTGGAAACTTACCTAGGTCTTTGCTGTTACTGGCACGATGGAGCCCAGCCTCTGGGGAACTGAACCTCACCCGGATCCTCCCGCCCAACCCGGCGTGGGTTATATAGAGCCCAGCCGGATATGCCGTGGGAGGGGCAGCCCAGTGTCTCTCCTGGTATCTGCCAATTAAAAGCTGAGGCCCGGTGGGTGGGGACAAGTGAGGAGGTGTCCTGCCGGAGATGTGAGCACAAAAACATCTCAGGGAGTGCTTGCCCCATGAGCGGTGCTGTGATTACAGCATGTGCGGGTGTAGTCGGCACATCCTTAGCCTAGGAAGTGTGAGTTAGCAGGATCCGCAGGCTCAGACCCACCCTGTTTCCCATGCTACGTAGATTCAGAACACCCACCCATGCTGCAATCCTATTTCGGATGTGTTAATGTATCGTGACTACCCACTGAAACTCCCCAGTCCAGTCCTGGCCTGGCACTTCACGGCTCTTCCGGTTCCCCCGGTCCTGCCCCACAGCCCAGCCCTGGGCCTCTGTTGCAGTCATAGAATGTCGGAATCATTAAAAACGGGTTTGGGAATAAGACAGAAAATATCGTCTTGCCTCTGTATAAAACCATGGGACGCCCACATCTTGAATCCTGCGTGCAGATGTGGGCGCCTCATCTCAAAAAAGATCTATTGTCGTTGGAAAAGGTTCAGAGACAGGCAACAAAAATGCTGAGGGGTTTGGAACGGGTCCCGTATGAAGAGAGATTAAAAAGATTTGGACTTTTCAGCTTAGAAAAGAGGAGACTAAGGGGGAGAGGAGAGAGGTCTATAGAATCATGAGTGGTGTGGAAAAAGGGAATAAGGAAAAGTTATTTACTTGTTCCCACAATATAAGAACTGGGGGTCACCAAATGAAGTTAATAGGCAGCAGGTTTACAACAAACCAAAGGAAGCTTTTCTTCACTCAGTGCACGGTCAACTTGTGGAACTCCTTGCCGGGGGATGTGGTGAAGGACTTTAACAGGGTTCCAAAAAGAGTTGGATAGATTCCTGGAGGTTAGGTCCATCAATGGCTATTAGCCAGGATGGGTAGGAATGGTGCCCCCGGCCTCTGTGTGTCTGGAGGAGGGTGACAGGGAAGGGATCATGTAGGAATCATGCCCTGTTGTGTCCCCTCCTGCTGTGGCACCTGGCATTGGCCACTGGTGGCAGACAGGATACTGGGCTGGATGGACCGTTGGTCTGACCCAGCCTGGCAGCTCTTATGTTCTTACTACTCAAGTAGCCCGTCATAAGACGGGAGTTTCAGGTCTCTCCTCCACGTTGGTCTTCTCTCCTGAGCCTCCGGTCTCTCGCTCCGTCTCTCTCTCTCTCTCTCTCCTCCGCCTCCTGCCTCTCTCTGTCTCTTCTCCTCCCCCTCCTGCCTCTCACTCGGGGGATTGTGGAGCCCAAACGGCCGCTTGCGTCCCCTACGGCGGCCCGGCTGAGCGGAGCAGAAGTCAGCCGAGTGCCACGGCGGGAGGGGAAGGACGTGACTCAGGCAACAGCGCCACCCAGAGGAAACAGCCAGCATTTCAGCGTTCCAGAGTCACATGGGGCTACCAGATATATGATGTTCATGAGGTATAAGATATAGACCCAAACTACCAGTGGTGTTAAGGCGGCTGTCGCTGTCCGAGAGCCGACAGTGTTAAATAAGGGTCGGGGTTCGGTGCCGAGAGCCAACACACCGTTAACAATCTGTTTAGTGGTTTATTAATGAGATAGCCCAGAAGGGGAGACAGCGTACGCATTTCAGCTGTAAAGTATACAGGGTTTTATTTTAACTCCCCCTCGCTCCCGTCCCCATTAGGCGGGGGGGTGGGGAGGGTTTAGAACAGCCCGGGGGGGTTCGCAAAGCCCCTCTTGTAGCTTGTAAAGCCCCTGAAAATGGCCCTTTTCTCCCAGCTCCCTGTGCTCTCCAGGACAGGGGAGCTGTCTGGCGTGGCCATTAAAGATGGAGTTTTCTTAAAGGGGCAGAGCTTTTTTTTAATTTTTTTTTTGGCTCGACAACTTTGCCCCAGCTCTTTGCGTTAAATCCACTGATATCTTGGCTCTTTGCCTGGAATGCGTTGGCCACCCCTGGTTTAGACAGAAGCCCTCCCTGGTTGTCAGGGTCCCATACGGTATTAAAGACAGCAATAGCGGTCCTTCAGGGACAAGAAAAGCCGTTGGGTGCAGTGGGCCGCGGCTGTCGTTATTACACTCCAAAACCGGTTCCCTAGTAGACAAACATGACAGACACGGGGGGGGGGGTGGGGGGACAGAGAAGAACGGCAAAGAGAGAAAAGTCTGCTTCTGTCTCTGGTGTGACGCTCCCTCGCAGCCCCCGTGCTGGAAAGAGCCAGGCCTGGCCCATGAGCTTACCAGCCTGAGACTCGGCAGCTGGTCCTAGCCCAGGTGTGCAGGGCATGGTGGGCAGGTGTGCAAGACCTGCCCGACCATCTAAAAGCTGTCTAGTTCAGGTGGTCTCTTCTCTTATTTCACAGTGCTGCTTCTTAACCCCAGCCACGGCTTAAAGGCTATAGCCTAAAAAAAAGCCCACTCCGATTCTGGACCCTGGAATTCTCTCTCCATGTGTGGCCTGAGGGGTTGCCCCCAAACTAGCGTCTGCCCCCCCCTTTCCCCCGAGCACTGGAAGAGTTGACTCACTCTGATTCGTTGCTCTCTTCCTGCCTACATGCAAACAGCCCTGCCGCCAGACCAGGACGGAACATGGGTTTGCGTCTCTTTCTCTAGTCAGGTACTTGGCTCCCGGAGGCCGGGGCTGGCGGGTGGCCAAGGAGATGAACATAAGAGGAGTTGCAGAACTGGAATGGCCCTAGGACCACACCCTGGTGTGATGGCTTCACAGGAAGGGGCAGGAGCGCCCTCTAGTGGGGGATGCTGCCCACAGGGGAGTTTATCCCTAAGCCCCATAACGCAGAGGTTTCAGAGGGGGAGCCGTGTTAGTCTGTAATTGGATAAACTTTAAAAACAATGAAAAAATCACCTTAACTGGAAGACCTGCTTCATCCCACATCCCAAGGACATAAAAGGCCAAACACCAGGTTCTTAAGAGTACTTAGAAGCAGAGTTCTTGACTCAAGTCCCACGCCTTGAACTCGAGTCCGACTTCAGTCGCCTAGGTGACTTGACTTGAGACTCGACTCGGGTTCATTGTTTGTGACTAGAGACTCGACTTGAGACTTGCTCATTTTGTTAAATCGACTTGGTGAAAAGAATTGCCCGAACATGCCGCTATTGCTGGCTTGCACGCAAGGGACTTGATATTTTTTAAATTAAGACTTGAGACTCGACTTGGACTTGACAATGGCGACTTGAAGACACCTCTGCTTAGAACCCTCTCTATCAGCTTCATTTAGCAAGGAAACTCGAATTGACTATTCTTTCCCCATTTCTCCTCTCCTTTCCCTCCCCATCCGCGTCCTTTCTCTGCTATGTATTTGGAACGTGGACCCCTCAAACGCCATTCATCCAAAGAAGGCTAGCTATGTTTACACAGCAGGAGATCTTCCGCAAAAACTTCTTGCGCAAAAGCACGTCCAAACCTCAAAAGTGCATCACAAAAGCGATGTGCTTTTGCACAAGAGCGCGTCCACACTGCATGGACACTCTTGTGCAAGAAAGCTCTGGTGGCCATTCACAGAACGGCTATCAAAGCCTCGGTGCTTTTTCTCATAGGCGCTTTTTGCACAAGGAACCCCTGTTGAGCGTCCACACACCTTTTTGCGCAAGAACTCTTGTGCATAATGGAGTTATTCCTCATAGAAGGAGATCTACTTATATTACAAAAAGCCCTCTATTCTGCCATTGTACGGTACATTTTTTTGCGCAAAAGCGCGCTTGAGGTGTGGACGCTCCGCAGGTTTTTGCGCAAAACCCCTGTAGTGTAGATGTAGCCAAAGAGGTCTATGCCCACCCAAGCTCATGTTTCCAGCTGTGTGTTTTGTTTTGTGAGTCTCTCTCAGGTGCTGCAGGACAATCCATTGTTCTTTACCTCAGTGGTGAATCTGGGTAGAATTGGATCGCCTCTGCCTTGTGTGTTGTGTTGAAGGCCATTCGCAGTGTTCTTCCTACCCATGTGTCAAGCCTGGCAAGTCTCAAATTGAGGTCCGTGGGGCCCCAGGAGTCACCGCACACCAAGCCTCCACCCCGCGGCTCAGAAATAGCAGGTAGGACTGGGATCCATGAATCTCAGCTTGAGGAAAAGCCCCGTCACTATGCTCTGACTGGCGGGGAGTCAAGGCTCCGGAGATGACCACAGTCCCAATTTAACCCAGAGTAGACAACAGGAAACTGACCCGGCCATGGGTCTTTGGTCCTGCCTCCGGATCGTATCCTCCGGACATCCTAGAGTCGCAGAATCACGGAACACTAGGACTGGAAGGGACCTCGAGAGCCATCGAGTCCAGTCCCCGGCCCCCACGGCAGGACCCCGAACCGTCTAGCCCATCCCTGACAGGCGTCTGTCCAGCCTGTGCGTGTGTGTGGCTGCCTGTGCTTGGCACAGTCGGTGAGCAGGGCCCGCCTCTCGCTCACGGTCTGACTTTGTTTATACAGGTTGAATCTCTGTAGCCCAACACTCTCTGGTCCGGGAACATCCGTGGCCTGGCATGATGTGAGTGAGCCGGATGCTCACTGAGCATGGGGGAGGCCAAATTTCCTGGGGTCCCATGAAGTTTGTTTGCAGCCCTCAGGCCTGGCTCTCTGTTCTGAGCTGCTCTTTAGCTCTCATGTGCCCCTAAGTGTCTTCTAAGAGCCCAGCGAGCAGCGGGAGTGTTGGTCACGCTGCTAGACAACATAGCAACCTCCCGTGGGCCGGCAAATTCTCTCGTTCGGCACCGGGCAGGTCCCAAGGGTGCCGGACTAGAGAGCCAACCTGTAGTAGCAAGTCCTTGACCACAGCCCGGCCTCAGCCTCTGTCTCAGGCTGTCTTGCTGCGACAGGCTCTCGTGGGCTAGCACGATGACAGAGGAGAATCAGGACCCTTGGTTCTTGCCCTGAACCCGGAAGGGGAATGGGGGTGGGGGCGTGCAGGAGGCTGCGGGGAGATTCAGGCCTCCTAGGGTTTTCCCCCAGGCTCTTGGAGGAGCCGTGACGTGTTCAGTGCCTTGTGGTTTTGCCATTCCCAAAGAAACACGACCATGCAGCGACTGCTGGGTAGGACACCTTTACGGAGTGCAGGGAGCACAGAGCAGGACAGAGGGGCCATGTTCAGCCTCACCAGAGCAATGAGGAACGCGATCGGCATGCACACGAGGGCTATGCGGGATCAGACAGAATTCACAATCACGTGCAACAGGGGGAGCGCCGAGGGAGATGTCTGAAGGACGGGAGCGGGTTCCAGGTGGCCACTGGGCAAGCTGCAGCTGTCCTGCACTTTGGCCCGAGCAGAGACTGGTCTCTGCTCCTACTCCTTGTAGTAGACAGGCAGCCTGTTCCAGCAGCCGATGGTGATTCTGCGGGAGTAGTACGTCCCGCCGTAGAAATGGCTCTGTGGGTTCCACCGGCAGACGGTGACGGTGACGAAACGGTAGCTCCCGCGCAGGCCGTCCGGGAGGGGCCTCCCCCTGGTGCAGATGCTGTTGATGGAGGGGTTGGGCAGGTGGATGAAGGTGTTCACCGGTGTCCCGTACAGCCCCTGCTTGCGCATGGTCGCCTGGCAGTAGGCAGCCGTGTCGTTGAACGGGGCCCGTGGATAGTCCACGTGGTGGTGCTGGAATATTTTGTTCAGCTCGACCGGGATCTGCCCGCTGGCCAGAGCCAGGCAGGCGGCCAGCAGGGCGAGGGGGAGCAGGAGTGCGGGGCGGGGGGCACTTGGAGCCATGGCCGTGTCTGTCCCTGGATCGACCTGCTGGGGGAAGAGGGCGAGATGGATGGAGACAGTGCAGGGCAGGGACCTGCCTTCAACTCCACTCTGCCTCCAGCTCACGAGCCCCTTGTGTCCCACCCTGCCCCCCAAATCCCCACCCCACTGGGCCAGGCACTGCACAGACCCCCTCATTCAAGGGGGGCCCCCAGCCTCCAGCCTGCTATTCCCCACACTGCTCGCCACTGAACCCAGGAGCGCCGACTCCCCGGTCCCTCCCCACCTCACCACTAGGCCACGCTGCCGTTCAGAAAGGAGCCCTGCAGTTGCCCCCCCACTGGCGGGGTCTCCGTGCCACTCACCTAAGTCCTGTGGTGGCTGCTGCAGGAGCGATGGACCCGCTCTCGGAGGCGCCTGCCTGGCCGTGATCCCGCCCCGTCCTCCAGCGGCTTATATAGAGCCTGGCCAGGAGGGGAGTGGGTGGGGGAAGCAGCCACCTCTTGGGCGAGGGCCAGTTCCCAAACCTGGCAATTAGAGGCAGTGACTGAGCAGGCCGGGCCCGGGCTGGGGAACCTGCCGCGGTGGAGAAGTGGGACCCAGAAACATCCCGGGGGCGTCCCCCAGCCAGGGACCGGGCTCCTCGGGTCCCCCTGGACTGGATTCCAGGGCCCCGGGTTGTTGTTCCCGGGACAGTGAGGTGTAGGAAGGCCCAGCGATGCTCCGATCGGGCCATTGCCCCCGAGTCCGGACCTGCCGGCCCCTGCCCGACCTTTCCCTGGGCCAGAAACTCACCATGCTGCCGGCGCACCCAGCCCTGCCCCCAGCTGCACCCCCCCAGCCCTGCCCCCAGCTGCACCCCCTCAGCTCTGCCAGTGCCCCCCAATCCTGCCCCCAGCTGCACCCCCGCAGCCCTGCCCCCAGCTGCACCCCCCCAGCCCTGCCCCCAGCTGCACCCCCCCAGCTCTGTCAGTGCCCTCCAATCCTGCCCCCAGCTGCACCCCCTCAGCTCTGCCAGTGCCCCCCAATCCTGCCCCCAGCTGCACCCCCCAGCTCTGCCCCCAGCTGCACCCCCTCAGCTCTGCCAGTGCCCCCCAATCCTGCCCCCAGCTGCACCCCCCAGCTCTGCCCCCAGCTGCACCCCCCCACTCTGCCCCCAGCTGCACCCCCCCAGCTCTGCCAGTGCCCCCCAATCCTGCCCCCAGCTGCACCCCCCAGCCCTGCCCCCAGCTGCACCCCCCCAGCTCTGCCCCCAGCTGCACCCCCCAGCTCTGTCAGTGCCCCCCAATCCTGCCCCCAGCTGCACCCCCCAGCTCTGTCAGTGCTCCCAATCCTGCCCCCAGCTGCACCTCCCAGCTCTGTCAGTGCCCCCAATCCTGCCCCCAGCTGCACCCCCCAGCTCTGCCCCCAGCTGCACCCCCAGCTCTGCCAGTGCCCCCCAATCCTGCCCCCAGCTGCACCCCCCAGCTCTGTCAGTGCCCCCCAATCCTGCCCCCAGCTGCACCCCCCAGCTCTGTCAGTGCCCCCAATCCTGCCCCCAGTTCCACCCCCCAGCTCTGCCAGTGCCCCCCAATCCTGCCCCCAGCTGCACCCCCCAGCCCTGCCCCCAGCTGCACCCCCCCAGCTCTGCCCCCAGCTGCACCCCCCAGCTCTGTCAGTGCCCCCCAATCCTGCCCCCAGCTGCACCCCCCAGCTCTGTCAGTGCTCCCAATCCTGCCCCCAGCTGCACCTCCCAGCTCTGTCAGTGCCCCCAATCCTGCCCCCAGCTGCACCCCCAGCTCTGCCCCCAGCTGCACCCCCAGCTCTGCCAGTGCCCCCCAATCCTGCCCCCAGCTGCACCCCCCAGCTCTGTCAGTGCCCCCCAATCCTGCCCCCAGCTGCACCCCCCAGCTCTGTCAGTGCCCCCAATCCTGCCCCCAGTTCCACCCCCCAGCTCTGCCAGTGCCCCCCAATCCTGCCCCCAGCTGCACCCCCCAGCTCTGTCAGTGCCCCCCAATCCTTCCCCCAGCTGCACCCCCTCAGCTCTGTCAGTGCCCCCCAATCCTTCCCCCAGCTGCACCCCCTCAGCTCTGCCAGTGCCCCCCAATCCTGCCCCCAGCTCCACCCCACAGCGCTGTCAGTGCCCCTCCACTCTTACCCACAGCCCCGGCAAGGTGCCACAGGGACGGTGCCGCAGGTTTGGGAGAACGTGAGCTCAGCCTGGCGCTGGTGCCGTCAGAGCGCACGGACTCCAGGGGACCCGCTCGTCGTGGTGAGAAGAGAGGGCGGTGGCCAGCCCCCAGAAGATTTAGCGCCCCCCACGAGGGGCGGCCTCACCCCGCTGGGCCACGGAGCCCCCTACGGCCGTTGCACGAGGTGCATGAGGAGATGTGCCGAGGGGGCCACCCTGGCGTCTACGCGGGTCGTTCCCTTCTCCCGCCGGGTGCCTGTGCTGTCACTGGGAGGCAGGACGGTGCCTCGGGGGGTGATAATGAGAGACGGGGCGGAACGGGGGAGAGAGAGATTATCCGCTGAGTGCTGTGACTGATCCTACTGGGACTGGAGCCAGGGGAAGGGTTCGGGAGAACAGGCTGGGCTGGGGTTTTGCCTTCCTCCGCCCTTGGCTCTAGGTGTGAGAAGGAAGGTGGCGAGGGACAGACGCCCGGGGCGAGATATTCAAATACTCGCGCCACGCGGGGAGCCAGATCCTCCTCACAGTGCCTCAGTCAAGATCCTCACAGTGTTTTAAAGACCATGACCAAGCCAAAAGACGCCTGCTTAGAGCGTTATATTGAACGCCTGGTGCGGACAAAAAGTTACAGAACCCTGCTTAAGAAAAAGACTATTTGTAAGATGTCTAGAAGGGTGAAGTTAGAGAATGGTGAGGGGACACACACGAGATATAAAACTTGGTAGCTGTAAATATCTTTTGAAAGGGGGCTTTTGTGACTATCTTCTGTCAGAAAGTTTGTGTGATCCTTACATGAGTAAAAGTTTTACATGGTCTGTATGTCTTTTAAATAAAAGCATTTAAAAAAAATAAAGTTTGTGAGAATCCATTTTGTATAAAGGGGCCCATTTACTGAAAACCCCTGAAAGGTGTATGGTAGAAACTCGGGGGAAGGAAAAACCCCTCAAATGTTTTGTTTTTTAAATAAAAGGAAAAATTACCCCCCAGTTAGGATTTATTAGACATGAACTCAATGGTTTAACCACACCTCACTGAATAGCCAGGGGCTCTAGTCAATGATTAGGTTTAGGTGTGACCACTTACCCTTGTTGAGGTTAATGTTCAGTAATTAAATTTGATGGGTTGGATGGGTGGGCTCTGATGATTATCTAATTAAATAACACCTCAGGAGTTTGCAGATGCTACTGGACAGTTTAAATATAACCCCGGGGGTTGGTAGAGCGCTATTGGATGGTTTAAAGGACACAGGAGTTGGTAGAAATGCTATTGGACAGTTTAAAGGACACAGGAGTTGGTAGAAACGCTATTGGACAGTTTAAATATGACCCAGGAGTTGGTTGAATGCTATGGGCTACTTTTTCTAGCCATTAAAAGTTAAAAAAAAAATTGAGGGTCTAACCCAAAACTGAAATGTTTCAAACTCTTACCCATACTTTAGAACAAGCATTTGCTCTAAAGACAATCAAACATTTAAAAGCATTTTATTTAACCCCCAAGCCTTAAGCATGAAAGAAGCATGTTTAAAAAAACAAACCCCAAGACATTTATTGATATCTGCAAAGGGTCCCACATGGAAATGGGTACAGCTACATTAAGGATTGGTGCTTTTACTGTTAATACTGTAAGAAAGCCCTACAACAAATGTATTTTAACTAAAAGAAAAAAAATGTAGCCAAAAGCAACTCAGGTGTGGAGACAGCTTAATTCTTCCACCCCCAGATCAGGAAAGGCCATGCTAGGGAGGGGTGCCTAAGTCTTTAAGGATCTATTATTTCAGAGTTGCAGTGATCAAATTCATCTGCTAGCTATGTTGAAGTTGTTTGAAACAATGGGTTAGGAGGGTATAAAAAACCTAGGTATGTTGGAGCTTGTCCTTTTCAACAGAAACTTTCTTGAATGGCTGCTGGACTGCAACAGGAGAAGGTATGTTCCCTGTTTGTAACTTTGAAAATATATATTCTGTAATGCCACTCTTTGGCCATGCTCTCACAGTAAAATAATGGTGGCTATCTTTATTGCAGTGTGATCTGTTTAACATGGAACCAGACATTTTAAGCTGCAGTTCCCCACCAGGCCAAGGTAAAAACCATTTTTAACTGTAGTTGTGCTTAATACTGTTAAAAAAAACCCAGGTAATACTAACTAACATTTGTGCTTATTCTTTAACCTTAAGGCCCAAGCACACATGGGGGGAACAGAACAAGCATGTGCCTGCAACACTTTATCCCATAGTGAAAGGTAACTTTTTTGCAATTGGCTTTTAAATGTATGTGGGGGAGGGGGGTGTGATTTGTGTGAGAGAGAAATGAGGTCTGTGCAAGACATAGGTGTGTTTTTTAAAATGGAGTTTGAAGCATTTTTTTGCTTCTTTATTCCATAGTCCCAAATATATATATATATATAGGGGAAAACAGAATAGCCCTGTGCCAGCATGCCTTTACCCTGTGGTAGAAGGTAACTATCCATAATCAGTTTTAAAGCGTGTGGGTTATTTTTTTCTTTTAACTAATTGTAATGTTTAAATTGTGAGTAGGGTTGTTTCAAAACTTAATCATGGGGGAGCTTATTGGTGTTTTAAACTATATGTTGGCAAACTGCTGGTATAGAGTGTTTGGGGGGTTGCTCTTTCTATGCCAAATGTGTTTTCAAAATAAATGTTCAATTCTGAGTTGGGGGAGGAAGTGGTGGAGTTAGGCTGAAAGTATCTGGGATGGTTACGAAAATGTGGTGTATTTTTACCTGGGGTTTTTATTTTAAAAAAAGCTGGCTGTAGGGGTTAAATTGTGGGTGATTCAGGGGCTTATGCTAGAGATAAGTGGTTAAAAAAAAACCAGTTTGTTGCATACCCCTGCTTTTAAAAAATATATAGTTGCACATGGTTTTAAAACTGTTGTGGGGAGTTTTTGAAGGTGTGTGTGATGGAGTTTGTGACAGACACAGGTGTGTTTTTAAACTATATGTTGGCAAACTGCTGGTATAGAGTGTTTGGTGGGTTGCTTTTTCTGTGCAAAATGTGATGTGTTAAATGCATGTGGGTTTTGAAAAGTCTATGGCTACAAACTTGGTTTGGTGTGTTTTATAAAGCTGCTGTTTAGTGTATGTGTGTGGAGGGAGGGGGAGGGGGCTGTGCAAGGCATAGGTGAAGGGTTTTTTTAAGTACTTGGATTGTTTAAACTAACAAGGGGTTTTAAAAGCAGTTTTGGCTTTTCTTCTGCAAAATGAGATGTATTTAAAAAAATGTTGTGGCTTTTTTGTTTGGTTGGTTTTTTTTTAAGTGGTAGAAATAAACTCAAAACTGGTGTTTGTTGTACAGCCTGAAATGGATTATTTTGTTTTTAAAGCTATAACTTTTTAAATAGAAAAACACCCTAAAGATTTTCAAGTTTACAAGAGGGTTTCATGTGTTTTATAATAATGTTGTTTGCTCCACAGTACAGTCAAAACATGAGATCCTTAGACCAGAGGGAAAATAAGCTCAAAAGAAAAAGGAAAGAGACAGCTGAAAAGGAAAAGTCACCAGCATCAGTGACTGATGGATCGATGAAGCCCAGTACATATATTTTGCTTATCGGTTTGGTTGCTCTATGACTTTTTAAGTAAAATACACAGGTGTGGGGATGAGAGATGGTAAAGTTCAGGTGTGTGTGTGTGTGTGTGTGTGTGTGTGTGTGTGTGTGTGGTTTTTTTGTAAAATGTTTTCCCCCCACCTCATAGGCATGGACAACGTTTCTGACAATGCTGTAGTCAGAGCTACAAGGACACCTCCTCCAGAACCGCCAAAGAACCAGGAATCTGCTTTGAGACCCTTAACAACGCAAAACAGCACGAGTGCAGATGAAGCGTCCGGGCGGTCCGAACCTCACATACGTCAAACCTGAGGACAAAACAAAAGACTCTGGTAAAAAGCAACCATGCAACCACAACTCCAGTTCCTCAGTGGTCACTGCCACACCAAGCCCTGAAGAAACTGTGAGCGAAAACGCCCACATTCACAAACCCGGAGCATGCGCTCTAGGGGTTCTGAACGTGTGCAAAACCACACACATTCACAAACCCAGAGCATGCGCTCTAGGGGTTCTGAACGTGTGCAAAACCACACACATTCACAAACCCGGAGCACGTGCTCTAGGGGTTGTGAATAAAAAACCAAGGACTGAAAACTCCTGCAATGCCGAGGTGTTGCAGCCACACAAACACAACTCCAGTTCCTCAGCGGCCACTGCCACACCAAGCCCTGAACTGTGAGCGAAAACGCCCACATTCACAAACCCGGAGCACGCGCTCTAGGGGTTCTGAACGTGCGCAAAACCACACACATTCACAAACCCGGAGCATGCGCTCTAGGGGTTCTGAACGTGCGCAAAACCACACACGTTCACAAACCCGGAGCATGCGCTCTAGGGGTTCTGAACGTGCGCAAAACGACCCACATTCACAAACCCGGAGCATGCGCTCTAGGGGTTGTGAATAAACAACCAAGGACTGAAAACTCCTGCAATGCCGAGGTGTTGCAGCTACACAAACACAACTCCAGTTCCTCAGCGGCCACTGCCACACCAAGCCCTGAGAACTGTGAGTGAAAATGCCCACATTCACAAACCCGGAGCACGCGCTCTAGGGGTTCTGAACGTGCGCAAAACCACACACATTCACAAACCCGGAGCATGCGCTCTAGGGGTTCTGAACATGCGCAAAACCACACACATTCACAAACCCGGAGCACGCGCTCTAGGGGTTCTGAACGTGTGCAAAACCAGCCACATTCACAAACCCGGAGCATGCGCTCTAGGGGTTCTGAACGTGTGCAAAACCACACACATTCACAAACCCGGAGCACGCGCTCTAGGGGTTCTGAACGTGAGCAAAACCACACACATTCACAAACCCGGAGCATGCGCTCTAGGGGTTCTGAACGTGTGCAAAACCACACACATTCACAAACCCGGAGCATGCGCTCTAGGGGTTCTGAACGTGCACAAAACCACACACATTCACAAACCCGGAGCATGCGCTCTAGGGGTTCTGAACGTGTGCAAAACCACACACATTCACAAACCCGGAGCACGCGCTCTAGGGGTTGTGAATAAAAAACCAAGGACTGACAAACCATTCTCCCAAAACCATAAGCTCATCACAGCTCCCCCATATTCTCGTATGGGGGAAGAGTTTGATGCTTCATTCAGAAAACTGGTGAACTCTGTACCCTCAGGGGGCCGAAAAGAAAGGGGCCTGGGCAAAGGGGTCATCCTCAGGGGTTCCCATCCGATAAGATGTAAACAAAAGGGGGGACAGCATTGGGCGGATGAACGGGTGGCTGCCAAAAAGTTCCAGGCCAAGATCACTGCAAAACTTTTAAAAAAGGCTAAAGAGGTGATGAGGAAAAAATCCCAAAAAGAAATGCCCCCTACTGGAGGCTCACAAAATGGCTTATCTGACCTGCGGGGTGGCGATGAGTCTGTAGACGGGTCCCCGGCTAGTCCTGGTGACTCTCACAGAGACGGCTCTGACTCTGAAATAGCATCTGAGGTAGAAGATGCCCCTGATGGTCCCGTAGAGGAACCCCCAAGTGCCCCTGAAAATCCAGAGCTGTATATGGAGAGAGTGAGAAGTTGGCAACATGAAGTACCTAGATTTGGGGGGTCAGTGTATTGTGAGGAATTTCGTGTTGTTAATCTTGAGCAAATAAATTCAGCTGAACAGGCTATTGAAGCCTACGTAGGGGAATGCAGTTAGTTCTAGATGACGTTAATGGTAGGGTAGGCCCTGATGGTTATGTCCAGTTACGTTTAGAGAGCCGTAATTTAACTAACCCTTTGTTTTCGGTCAGAAGAACTAGGGACGAGCTGTCTGCTGAGGATTTTTTAAACCAGACCTCAAAGCTGTTCCAGAGTAATAGAGAGTTACACCTCAATGAACATTGTGCCTCGTTGTGACAGTTGTAAAAAACGGGTGGGGGTGCTCGTAGAGTGTTAAATTCTACCCTTAGTAGTCAAATTATTCATAAAAAGAGACCATGTTTAGTAGACCTGGCTTACACCGGGACCAATCTGTGTTTTGCGGGCGGGCTCTTGGCCGTCCTGTCCGATAGTAAACCTACGGACGCCGAATTGTTAGAGGGGGCGAGAAAGCTTCACGAGAAACTGGGGTGGTCAGATCAAAGAAAGGTTATGCTCAGCGACGTAGCGAAGTTTGAACAGCGTTTAGGAGTTACAGCACCACCTGGATGTTATCCGGCGAAAGGCGGCTGGGGCTTTTTTAAAACGGGGCCCAGTGTACCCCAAGACTTATTTTATCCCGTTGCACGATGAGCATTACTATGGGGTTCTGGATGCGAAAAAGTTGTTCGGAGCGAAAAATGATTGTGAGTTTTGCCGCACAGTGTACAGGCACGACCGCTCTTGCAGGTATCGTTGCCGCCTCCGCTTGAGTGGAACGTGCCCAGACAGCGTGGGCGTGCCGCTGAGGTGTCCTAGCTGTAGACTGTTTTGTCGATCCAAAGAGTGCTTAGTCAGACACACAGACTGCACGTCAAAAACAAGTCGAATGCCTGTCTAAAGCTTTGTGTGAGTGTCAGTCTTATGTGGACAAGCGGCGGCGCTGTAAGCAGTGTAAGGGCTTGCTTGTTGGCAACGTAGACAGTCATCTCTGTTTCATGGACAGCCTTAGAAAGCCCGAATCCTCAGAAAAGTAGATTATTTTTATGATTTCGAATGCACACAGGAGACGGGGTTGCACACTCCAATTATATTTTTGCTATGGCCCTAAAGCCAGAAAAATCCTGGGAATTTAAGGGTAGCGAGTGTCTGTTTAAGACCTTTATTGGCAAAGAGTTCCGTGACTACACATTCATAGCACAATTCCAAAGGTTACGATGCGTACTTCGTCGTGAGACAGCTACTGAAGGAAAAGATGTGCCTAGAACTGATCACTCAGGGTAGTAAACTAATGTGTGTGAAAGTTAAGGCCCTGGGCATTCGTTTTATAGACTCTTTAAACTTCTTGCCCATGAAGCTTAGCAAGCTACCGCAGGCGATGGGGTTGGAAGGGTGCAAAGGGTATTTTCCACAGTTTTTTAACACTTTAGAAAACCAAAATTACATGGGGCCTATGCTCAGTGTGGGACACTATGGTGTAGACAGCATGATGCCCAGGGAAAAAGCAGAGTTTCTCGACGGCTATCAGGACCACAGCTCTGACATTTGACTTGCAGAAAGAGCTCGCGTATTACTGTCAACAGGATGTTAAAATGTTGAGACAGGCTTGTAGTCTATATAGAAAAGAGATTATGAAAATGACAGAGATGGGGGATGTAGCAGAGAGAGGCCCTGGTAAATTCACCGAGATAAACCTGTATATCCATCCTTTCCAGTACATCACGCTGGCCTCCGTCTGCATGGCGATGTACAGGTTTATGTTTTTGGAGCCTAACACGGTCGCTCTTCTCCCTCCAGACAATTACCACCGGCAGAAAGGGAGATTCGACCCCATCTATTCAGTGGCTGCTGTATACCTCTTACAAAGAAAAGATACAAATACGGCATGCTTTACAGGGTGGAGAACTACAGTAGGCCCTGACTTTTTAGACGGTTATGCCAATGTTGACGGGGTACGGATGGCCTTTGAGTTTAACGGGTGTTTTTTCCAGGGCTGTGTCACCTGTTATTGTGAAAGCACAAAACCCTATGACAGGGACAACTTTTGGGTTTCTTTATTACAAGACGCAGCTTAAGACAGACTCTCTAAAACGACTTGGTTTTGTAGTGAGGACTCTCTGGGAGCACGAGTGGGAGGTGATAGAAACAGACAGGGAGCTTGCAGGCTTTTTAAACTGAGCCCAGTTACCCCAGCCTCTCAGGCCTAGGGATGCTCTTTTCGGGGGGAGGACAAACGCTATCCACCTTGATATGTATCCCCGATGGAACCTCCCAGCTAGGCGTGAGGCCACCAGGAAATATCGTCTGTCTAAACACTCCTGAATTCACTCATTTCCTAGGGTCGTGTCTCAGGGCACAGGGGTTCCCATGCTCACTTTTTTCTGTTTCATCAACGTTAAACTCCTCAACTCAGTGTCTCACTGCCGGCTGGGATCGGAGACCTGGCCAGGGGGCTGGGAGTCAGGACTCCTGGGTTCTTTCCGTGGCGCTCTGGCTGCCTGGGCCCTGAGAGCGGAGAATGACCGTTCCTGCCTGGCACTGAGCACGTGGGACAGCTCCAGCTGATGGCGAGGCGAAGGGGTGGAACCCTTGTGGAACAGTCTGTGGGGCTCAATATGGATTGAGTCACTGCAGTGTCGTGGGTTCAAATCTCCCTCAGGGAGCTGCGTGACTCATTCCTCTTCCGCCCAGGAACGTTTGTAGTCCGTCGGGAGGTAGATACGTTTTAGCGCCCACCGAGAGTGAAATCCTTGACTCCCAGAGTTGAAGAGATCTCAGGAGTCATGAAGTCCAGCCCCCTACCCAAAGCAGGACCGACCCCAACTCAATCACCCATGGCTCTCCCAGGTGGCTGCAAGTATTTACAGCCCAGGGCCAGGTCCCCTTTCAACCGTCTCGTTGTTACACCAGGGGACCGGACGAGCGGCTGCATGGCCATGGAGCAGTAATGGGTACAAAGAAATTGAGGAGGGGCTGCAGTGGGTGGAGCGCCTGCCCCGGGTCCACAAACAAGGAAGAACAGCTCTTGTGCAAGAGGGGCGCTTTGCGCAAAGAGGTGCTGGAGAGACGGCGTCTTATTGTGCAAAAACCTCTTGCACAAAAACAGCTCCTAATTAATTATGCAAATGATGCATGGCAATATGCTAATCATTGCTTCATTTTCATAGGCTCTGGCAGAACAGGGAAGGAGTGTAGACGTAGCCCCATGGACCGCACAGTCTTCCCAGCCAGTGGGGGAGGGGCCAGTGCGGTGGGGCTTGCGCTGTTGAGACGGGCACACCCAGAATGGCCTGGTGTGCCTCTGTACACATGTTGGGGTGCTGGAGAGGTGCAGCGTGGCCACTCTCCCTGCCACGCACCCCCAGAGCCTTCTCGAGTGGGCACAGAGGCTACTGGTGGGCATCAGATTATGGAGCTGGTCTCCTAGTCTAGCTCTGTTCTTTTGTCCTCCTGCTATCCGTCCATCCCTCCGTCTGTTCATCCATCCATCCATACATCCACTTATCACCACACACCCCCTCTATCTGTCCATCCATCCACCTATCCCCACACACCCCTTCTCTCTGTCTACTTGTCCCCCATCTGTCTGTCCATTCATCAATCCCCCCATCCATCCACGTATCCCCACATACCCCCTCTATCTGTCCATCCTTCCATCCACCTATCCCCACACCCCCCTTCTATGTCCATCCATCCATCCACCTATCCCCGCACACCTCATCTGTCCATCTATCTGGAAGAAGCAGATTCCTGGGTACTGTGGAACCCATTTCATATTTAGCTAGAAGCCATTTTGTATAACAGAAACCATTCCAGTTTCTCGCTTTTGCACATACGCTAGTGAGTGAACTCTCCTTCACTCCCTGAGAGAGAGGCCAGAAGGATGAGCTATTGGAAAGTGTTCATTGAGCTGTTTTGAGAGGGAGCCCTCACTCCTCCTTACCTGCCGCCTCCTTCTTGCTGACAACAGTTGCTCTTCTGAGTTTAATTGATGATTTCTGTAATTGGATGCCCTGACGTCAAACTTGTTTGGTTAAGGGTATAAAGTGCTAGGATTGATTTGCATTAGCAGCTTTACTGGGCCCGGCTCTGCTGGGGTCACGTTGGGCTCACTCTGTGCCTTATTGATCAATAAAGCTGTTTGTTAGCCGCCTACTCACAGGGAAGTCTTTTGCTTGGACAGTACTCGTCTGGCTCTGTCCATCTGTTTCTTCACTTCCCCAGGTGGGTATTTAAGTGTTAAGACTGCCTTGGAATGAAAGTTTGCTCTCACGTTCTGGAGAAGTGATTCTTCCCCTCTATTGAGTGACGGTGAGGCCCCATCCGGAGTACTGTGTCCAGCCTCACGTTGCAGGGGAGAGGTCTAGGTTGGAGATTAGGAAAAACAATTTCCCTAGGCGGGTGGAGAGCGCTGGGATGGGTTCTCCATCCCTAGATGGGAATCTCCGTCCCTAGAGGTGTGTAAGTGCCCACCTGACAGCTCTGGCTGGGATGGTTGAATTGGGGTTGGGGTTGGTCCTGCTTTGGGGGCTGGATGCGATGACTCCTGGGGTCTCTGCCCACCCTAATTACTATGGCTCTTGGATTGTAAGACTAACGAGCTGCATGTTCTACTTTGCTTGCTATCACTATGCCAGTCTGGCCTCCTAGCGGGAGCCAGCTTAGAGCGAGTGGCAGCGTCCTGCGGGCACAGTGACCCCACCAGCACTGCGTTTGTGGGCAGAGCCGTTCTCATGGGAGTGCCGTCGCGTGCACACCCAGGACTGGCTGGCGGAGCTCCGTTCCCCCTCCCCTGCAATATCTCACTAACACGGCTGCCACACAAACTGTGGGTGGTCACAAGGAGACGGCCCCGAGGCGGGTAGGTACCAACACGGGGAAGGGGCTTGGGGTGATAAAGGGCTCTTGAAATGAGCGGAGCAAAGCCTGCACCCCCCCCTCCCTCTGTGGGAGTCCAAACTGGATCCATTTGAAGTAGAAAGTGCAATTTTTTTTCACTGTCTTTCAGCACATGCTCGCGGAGTCTCAGCAGTGGGAGCCCCCAGTCCCCCTGGCTGCAGAGGTGCCCCACCCTGCAAAGCAAGCGCTAAGCGATGGGTTTGGGGCAGCAGGTCAGTCAGTGTCCAGCAGGGGGCGCCCAATAGGCAGATGCTTCTACCTTCCTCGGCTGCGTCTGAATCTGGGCAGTGTCGGACTGAGGACCAGGACGGGCTTGTCTGCCTGGGACGCTCCAAGAGTGACTTATTAATCCTGTGCGTTCTGGCCATGGCTCAGAGCCCCGGGGCCTGTCTCAGAGCCCCCTTGCAGCAGGCGCTATGCAGACCCCGCACCCCCAGCTGCTCCCTGAGCCAAAGGAGGCTTCAGTCTAAGCGTGGGGCAAGAGGCTACACCTGGAGATGGACAAACGTGGCCTGTCGTCTCGTATTGCATTGGTGCGTTTCTCTCTCTGCTCCAACGGGCAGCAGGGGTTCCTGGCCTGTCACCAACCAGCTCCTGCGGCTGATTTGTTCTCCCATTTCTGCGCCTGGATGGGAAGAGGCCATCCGGGAACGCTTGGATTTTGGATGGCGAAATCGCTCGGGCGTTGCAAGGTAGCAGCCGAAAACTCTCAGCATTGGGAAAAACTTCCTGCCTGTCAGGGGAGGGTTAAACACTGGAATAAATTGCCCAGGGAGGTTGTGGAATCTCCCTCTCTGGAGATACTGAAGAGCAGTTTAGATAGACATCTGTCAGGGATGGTGTAGGTGGAGCTTGGTCCTGCCTTGAGGGCGGGGGGCTGGACTCGATGACCTCTTGAGGTCCCTTCCAGTCCTATTATTCTATGATTCTATGATCCTGGCCCTGACTCCTGTAGCCACCTCACGTCTGTGCTGGGCTGTACCCCGAAGGAGCAATAAACCCCCTGTTCTACTGGCTGGCAGAATCTGTTCTCGCTGCTACGGGGGTGCAGGATCGGGGGCACTCCGATGCGCCGTCACAGTCGGCAATAAACCTACCCGGGCGCCTGCACCGAAAACAGTCTGTGGATGTAGGGAGAATTTCAGCCAAACTCCGCTCTCTCTGCTCCCGGCGGAGAGCCGGGACGGTGCACCGACCACACGCAGCCAAACATCCGACCACAGATGCCAGCGGGGACTCTGGTTAGTTACAATCCCACCTCCCGTGGCGGTGCCGGAAGGGAGCTGGACTCCAGAGGACTGTGCAGGAAGGCAGGACGCTGGATCTGAGCTGTAAAACTTGCCCACTGTGGTGCAGAGGCTGCTTCCGTCCCGCGTTGCGCCATTGGGTGGAAGACGGTATGAAATAACTCCCTCCTGGAAGGGTGGGTTTGGACCCATAACACCTTAGTGACCAGCTCAGCCCCCAAACACCAATCCTGCCCCCAGCCCTGACATCCTTTGCAAACATCTGGCCTGGGGCCGCAGGCTTAGCACTTGACGACATCAATAGTCTGGAGGCAACCGTCAAGAGGATCCTCGGGGCTCGGGGAATTGTAGCCTCCTCCTGATTCCCACAACCCCCTGCTCTGACCTCCTGGGCCTCTCTCCTCTACCACAGCTGGGGAGAGAACCCAGGAGTCCTGCCCAAATCCCCACTCAAAGCCAGAGCGGGCACCGGCCAGTCTCCGGTTGCAGGAATGGAGGAAGTGGAGGAGTTGGCCATCGGGATTAGCAAGTTTCCCTAAGTAAAACTAGGACGGCTGCTTGGCCCCAAGCTGTTAAGGAAACAAAGGCCTCGGCCTCTTAATTAGCTGGTGATTGTACCCAGCCTCCTCCCCAGCACGGCAGCTCTTGTGGGCCAATCTTCCAGGCATCCATGTGGCGATCACTCCTGGCCCCGGCCCCGTGGCCTCGGCCAGGCCTGCTCGGATGGGTGCTGATGGGGAGAGAGCTGGGTGTGCCTGAGGGGAGGCGGGTGGAGAGAGGGAGGCGGCAAGAGCTGGGGATGGCGGGGTGCATGGATGGGCAGGCAGCGGATCAGAAGCCCCGGCATGCAATCGAGCACCCTGACATGCACGGGCTACCTACCAGGTTACCTCATTCCCCTCCATTGCTGGCAATTCACTCTGCCCAGGTGAGCAGCTCCCTGCTGGGCCCCCAGAGGACACCCCACACTCCTCCGTCTCACCCTTGGCTTGGGGGTGTTTGGGGACCCACCTCGCCTGGTCCGGGTGTTGCAACAAAGTCTGGCTCTTGGTAACCATTTCACACTGTGCGTGCCTGCCTCAGTTTCCTTCCGGGCTTCGCGTCCCTCCCTGCCCCCCCAGTAGGTAAAGGGCTACATGGCTGCTGGGGGGCCCAGAAGTGGACGTGAGGCACGTTTGCCAGGATATCGTGTTGGGGGGATGAACGGGTCACCGAAGAACTGGCTGTAACTGGCCCATGTTGGCCGGGGACCGGGGAACATAACGGGACCCCGGCGGTTGGGGTGTTCACACCGAGCCATGGCCAATGCGAGAGGCAGGCGATTCCCTCCTCCCCACCCCAGCGGACAGGGGCAGGGTTAAGGGGCTCTTCCTGGGGGAGAAGGAACGCGGAAAGAGGGGCTCTGGCCAGAGTGAGTCCAGAGAACCCTCCGCCGCTCGGTGACCGACTTTCTGGCACAGCCGCCGGGGAGCAAGCAGGGCTCGAGGAAAGCTGCCCGGTGCCAATGCTGCTGGGGAACTTGGGGTTCTGCCAGGCAGACGCACGAGGTGCCAACTGGAATCTGGCTCCACTGGTTTTGCTGCCAGCTGCAACGAGGAGAGAGAAAGGGGAGTCGCTGGAGTGCCTAGGCCCGGTTCCAGAGCCATGGAGGCCGTGGGTCCCTGGGGTGCCACCCACTCAGGGCTGGCTCCCACTCCCCTGCTCCCAGCACGGAGCACAGACCGGACCCTGGGGGGAAAAGCAATGAGAAGGAGACGGAGGCCAGTGACTAGCCACAAGGAACAAGACGATCACAGAAGCCAGCAGAGGGAGGAGGAGGGCGGCTGGGGAAAGACCCCGAGATGCCCACGGCTGGAGGGGACGTAGGCTGCATTTTGGGCCCCTTTCCAGAAATGGGAACGGATGTGGGTGCATTGGGGACAATCCTGCAGAGGGCAAGAGAAATGATTGAGGGGCTGAGGTGCGGGGCTTGTAGGCCTCCTGCCTCGCGAGGTCCCCTGCCGCCTCGGGCCGGCGTGCTGCTGCCAGAGTCCCCAATCGGCCGGCGTCCCCTGACTCCCCACGCCTCTCCTGCCGCAGCTCCGGCGTCCGTCCCGGCTGGGCCCCCACCACGGGCTGCTCCGGGCTCCTTTCCCCTGCCCTGGCCTGCAAGGGAGTCGTAAACACTGTGCCAGCCCCAGCACCGTCGGCCCCCTCTCCTTCCCTTCCTCCCCCCTTTTGACTCTCCCGCCCGGCGTCCTCATGCGCCGCGCCTCCGTTGCTCCGCCCTCCTCCCGAGACATCCCCTACTGGGTCCCTCCCCGGCCCTAACGCTGGCCAGGTATGTGCCTGCGCGGCGCCACCGTGGCTACCCCCCGGGGTTCCTGCTGCCTCCGTGCTCCCGTGGACGCCTGCCAGGTGTGGCCGGCTGCTAGTACGGGGGCGAGTGCCCCCATCAGTGCCATTCTAGAATTTTTCCTGGGATTTGTGTGTGGGTTGTGAGGTGTGAGTCGTGTGAGTTGTGTGGGTGCACTGTGCAGGCTCTTCCCCTTCCGTCTTGGGTGTGCCTTTGTACCTTTTCTCCATCCATTTGCATTTTGAGTGGTCGGGCCTCCTACGTGCAGGGGTTGGAGCCTTGTTGGTCTCCGGTATTTGTGCCTTGTGTGTGTCCATAGAGTGTGTCATCCACACGCCGCCCTCCTCCCCTGGCCTGAAGCGGACGGGAGAGCAAGCCAAAACGCCAGCCCTGCACCCAGCTCAGCCTGTTCCAGATGGGAACTCCAGATCTGGCGTGGGTCCCAAGAGCACCACGCCCCTCTCTTCCTCTCTTGGGCTGGTACAAGTCCAAGGGCACGTTTCTGCCCCTCCAGATCACCCAAGGGCCCCCAAAGGCCGCCAATGGGACGTCTTCCTTCAGAGAACCACAGACCCCCTAGGGCGGGAAGAGAGATGGGGCGACACCGAGTCCAAAGCGGGACCCACCTGGGCTAATCCGCTCTCGTCCTGGGGGTAATGAACCGTAATCGGTCACCGGGTTGCCAGGCTGCCGACGTTTGGCCTCACCCCTGCCCTTGTCCTGCCGTTCCGATGGGAACCCGACCGCATGGTGCCAACGCTTGGACCTCAGAGGATCAAGTCTCGTGGGCCCCTGTTCATTGGTTTAATTTGTTCTGGGGCGGGGCTGGGTTCCTGAAGCCGGCAGCGCTGAGAGCACCGTGGCCCAATGGATACCGGGCTGTGACAGCCACCGTCAAACTGCCCAAGGGATTTAGGCACCCGCGTTAGCACCGATTTATATCTTAGCCAAGCCCTGTAGGTGCCTAAAGCATGAGCATTCCACCTCTGAGTCTTCATCTCTCCCCCCGTCTCTTTCAGCAGCCCTCGGAGACGAAGCAAGGGGGCAAGAAACGTAGCCTCCATTTGGAAACCAGCTACATGGTCCAGAGCTAGTCAAGGGCCTTTGAGTCCATGGGAGAAGACCTGTGGAGAGAGGACGGGCTGCCCTGGGCACCTCGGACATGGCCGGTCTTGGCACACAGTCAAGGCTCCACAGGAGGTCCGAGCTCCCACGGAGATACGTACAAATGGGGTCACCGCATCTCAAAAAGATCCCTTGGCGTTGGAAAAGAATCTGAAAAGGGCAACAAAATGGATGAGGAGTTTGGAACAGGTGCCGTACGAAGGGAGATTAAAAAGACGGGGACTGGGGGGGCTGGGATAGAGGTCTATAAAATCGTGACTGGTGTGGAGAAGGTGAATAAGGAAAAGTTATTGACTTGTTCCCATAACATAAACTAGGCGTCACCAAAGGAAATGAATAGGTAGCAGGTTTAAAACAAAGCAAAGGAAGTTTTTCTTCATGCACAGTCAACCTGTGGAACTCCTTGCCAGAAGATTTGGTGAAGACCAGGACTTTCACAGGCTTCAGAAAAGCACTAGATATATTAATGGAGGTTAGGACCTATGATGGTGAATTGGGGGTCCCCCTGATCACGCAGCAAGAACAGACTCAGCCAGTAGAACGGGGGGGGGGGGGGTATTGCTTTTCCAGGATACAGCGCAGCACAGACGTGATGTGGCTACAGGAGTCTGGGCCAGGGTGCCTCAGACCCTTTGAGATGGGGTCCCTGTGCCCCTAGACTCCCAGTCCCTCTCCGGAGTCTCTCTCCTTCCTGATTCCAGCCAGAAACTGCCCCTTCCCCCAACACTCCCTTCCTTTGTTCCCAAGTAGAACCGGTTCGGTCTCTGTCATGGGGCCCTCAAGACGCCCCCGCTGGGCCGTGCTGACAGACAGAGGCCAGTAGGGCCACCCACAGCCAAGCACGGCAACCAGCGAGCTACTGACACGGCATCGCAGGCCCACCAATGGCCACTAGCCAGGATGGGCAGGGGTGTTGTTCCTGGTCTCTGTTTGCAAGAACTTAGGAATGGGCGATGGGAGGGGTCACTGGATGGGTCCCTGCTCTGTTCCCTCCCTCTGGGGCACCTGGCGCTGGCCGCTGTGGGCCGACCGGACGCCAGGCTGACGAACCTCTGGTCCGACCCACTGTGGCCGCTCTTTGGTGCTGATGTTGCGAGTGGTGGAGGGGAGAGAGATGCAGCTTTGATCAGGCCCGGCCACTGTGGGTGCACCTGGCGCATGCAAAGACCCGTCGAGCGGCGCTTTGCCTGTGGGCGTGTGTGCTGGTTTTCTCACTGCCCTTCACCTTGCTCGTCTTCCTAACGTATTGCAAGAAACCCCTCACGCCAGCTGCAATTCATTTGACCTCAGCCTTCCTCGGTTCCCTGCCCCCGCGCCCGCCTTCCGTACGCCCCCTGCATAGCAATGCGCCCACATCGCCCCTCTCTGGGTCAGGTCCTTTCCATGCTCAGGTCCGTACAGCGCTCCCGAGGGATCCATCCCCTTGGCCGTTCCGTGTCACTTCCCCTCGTGCAGGGGGCGCCGGCAGAGGTGCCTTGAGCACAGTCCCCCCGTAGGGTTGCCAGATGGTTTCAGAATAATTACCGAACAACGACAAAACCCGCGCCAGGTTCGCCTCCTGGCCGGGAACAACTCAGAAAGGACCCGACGTTTTAGGTTCAATACCGGACACCTGGCAACCCTACCCCCGGGACGGTGCCAGGACTGCTGGACTCCTTCCTTTCTCAGATGGCTCCCCACGGGGCCTTGGCTGCCGGTCCGCCAGGTTGCTTAGTGCCTGCTTGTGACATAATGGGGGTACCAGGCTGGTTTCTATGCTGCTGGCTCTGGGGTAACCCCCACTGGCTGCCGTGGGTACCACGACCCAGCAAAACAGGATGAGTCACTATGCAAACCAGTGGCCAGACACCCCCCATGGAGAGGAACAAAGGGAGGTGGATGCTGCCCTGGCTGGGGGCAGGGCTGGAGGAGAGTTAGTTAGTTCCTGTCTGGAAAGCAGGGGAGAAGGAGCTGGGGAGGGGGCTGGGACTCCCCTATCTCAAGGGGGGCACTGAGGCCTCTTAGCCCCAGTTCCTGTAACCAGATTACATCTGTGCTGCGCTGTGCTGGAGGAGCAATAAACCCCCCTCAATTCCACCGGCTGGTGCAGTCTGTTTGTGCCATTTCGGGGTGCAGGGGACGGGGGACCCCCAACGCGCCGTCACACTGCTTCTTTGGCGTCCGTTGTCCTCAGCCTGCCGGGCTCCCTCTCCCTTCCCTCAGAGCCACCAAATCCAGCGCTCCATGGCCTCTTCTGCCTGTAGACTCCCAGGGACGTCCCTGCAGGGGCTGCTGCCCGCTGCTTCCTCCCAAGGGAATTAGGCACCAACACGACCTCCGCAGTGAAACTAGGACATCTGCTCAGTCAGGAGTTCTTCAGAAGGAGCACAAGGAAGTAGGGGCCTTTGACTCCCACTCTCCATGGTAATTATGCCTGGTGGCCTCGTCCCATGCCCGAGGACTTCATTAATTAGCCCTGACGGGAGCGTTTGTGGCAATCCCAGCCTCCCACAGCCCTGCACCGGCAGGACAGGCTCAAGGGGAAGGGCAGCGCGTGCTGGGTGTGTGCAGGGAGAGGGACCAGTATCGAGAAGGTGGTTGGAGGGCAAGTTTGGCATCCATCAAGCTAAAGCAACATCGCAGCTCCTGCGCATTGAGCTATAACACTCTGGCTAATTCCTCCCCCTTGGCAGCAAAATGCTCTGGCAACACCAGCTGCCTTCTAAGGGCGTCCGCTGCCCCCAAAGGAGCCCCCCAGCTCTCGCTTTTGTGAATCACGTTGTTTTGTGTGGCTCCTATTTGTGTGTGTGTCTGTCCTGGCCACGTCCTGCTTTGTCTGGGGCTTGGTTTTGTGTGTTTGGTCATTAGCAACGTGGGGAGGAAGGGGTGGCGATGTCTCATGTCATTTCTTCTACGTGGGGAGGAGGGATTTCTTGGTGGGTACCTGTCTCTTGTTTGAGTGTGTCCTCTGGTTTCCTCTTCCGCCTGGCGTGTGCCTGCATCTCTTTGGAGCACAAACCTGGGGGTTGTGCTTTACCGGGTTAGTCCTCTTGTGTCAGTCGGAGCCGCCGGTGTGTGTGTTTGTGTGGCAGCTGTCTCTCTGCACTCCTCTGAGTGTCTCTTGTGTCAGTCGGAGCCGCCGGTGTGTGTGTGTGTGTGTGTGTGTGTGGCAGCTGTCTCTCTGCACTCCTCTGAGTGCCTCTTGTGTCAGTCGGAGCCGCCGGTGTGTGGCAGCTGTCTCTCTGCACTCCTCTGAGTGTCTCTTGCCATGCACCGGCCTCCTGCCCACGCCTGCAGCCAATGGGAAAAGAACCCAAAACTCCAGCCCACACTCTTCTCTTTGTGATCGCCAGCTCTCAGAGGGTCCCACGAGGAAATAACTTGACACCCCCCATCTCTCAGCCTCTCTCGCTCAGGTTCAGTTTGTCCCCCCCATCTTCCTTTCTCCCTTCCCAGGTAAGTGTCTCACGCAATCCCATAGCCCTTCCTGGAGCAGCCAGGGGCCATGCTCTGCTGGAAGTGTGGTGGGTTCCTCTCTCCGTCCTGCCTCTCCCCAAATCCCGGCTCTTACCTTCTCCTCCTGCCACCTCTCCTGGGCAGAGACCTCATCCCCGTCCCCATCCGCAAGCCTGTAACCCCAGCCCCTGTCTCCCAACCCTCTGCCCCCACCCGAGTCCTCTCAGCCCCACCCTGCCACGCATCCCCTGCCTAGTGAGGCGCAAAACAGAATTCATTCCGCACACGGCGGGGACATCGGTACAGACACGTGCCTCTCCCTCCTGAGTGGGGCTTCTCCAGGCTATCCGCTCCCTGCTCACATCAGCCTGGATTTCCTTGGATCGCACTTCAGGGGCGTCCTCTGTAGCCCCCCATTGTGGGTCCCTGAGATGGACCTGTGCTGTGTTCTCACCACTTACCCGCCAGCCACCTGCCTGCCCGTCGCTGAGCCGTGGGACCTTTCCCACCTCGCCCACGTGGCGCGTGGACCCCATCTCCCCGAGTCGCTCTAGCTCAGTGGCGGGCGGCCTGCAGCCCACGCGCTCGCCGGGTTTCCCGTCGCTGCTCCAGCCAATGCAGACCCCATACACCGCCCAGCGTGGAGACACCTGCGCCCAGGGCGCGTCCAGCCAGGAGGGGAGAACCCGCCTGTGCCACATCCCTGGTCTTCGTGCCCCCAGAAACCTTCCCCGCAGACCTCCCAAGCGGTACACACAGGGGGCACCACGCCTGTGGGAACGCTTCGCGCCCTCCGGCGCCCATGCCAGCACCACGCGAGGGACGGGAGAGCGGGGCTGGCTCATCCGACCATCCCACAGCCCTGAGGCTGACCTCGCTCTGCCCCTCGCCGGGACGGAAGAGCCGGGATCCCCGCAGAACCGGCTTCCCGTGGGCTCTCCACCTGGGCCTCGTGCTCCTCCCCTTGCATTGCTGGCCGGCCTCTTCCCCTCCTTCCCCTGGGGACCCTCCCTCCCTTCCTGCTCCACTTCCCGCCCTTCGAACTCCCAGGGTGCGGTGGGCGCCCTGCTGCCGGGGACACCCTGGGCCGTTCTCAGCCTCGCCCGGGCCCTGCGATCTGCTCCCACGGTCCATCTCCAGCCACGCGATGGTGTCCATTGGCCCCCTTGCGCCTCTCCCCGGCGCCGGGCCGGGATTCCCTCCGCAGGCGGCCAGCACGGCCCCGTGCTGCCCAGTTCCTGCTGCTCCCTTGCTTGGAGCGTTACAAGTTGTCACGGCTCACGGGGAGTCCTCGCCAGTGCAGCCACCTTCCCTTGGGGGACCCACTCTCACCGGGGGGTCCTCCCCATCACCCCCAGGACGGTGCCTCGCAGGGCCTCCAGCCGCCTGCCTCCGCCGTGACACCCTTGGGGGCTCCCCTCCCTCTAGACCCCCGGGGCCTCCCTTCCCAGGACTGGTGCCCCTGTTCTCCAGCCCAGAGCGACTCCCAGCCGGCACCAAACAGGAGGGTCTATTGCGCTTTGAACAAAGCACAGGGTCTCAGGCCAGTCGGCTGGGCCCCCAGCCCCACGTCAGCCTCCCCTGCAGCCCAGTGAGTCCTGCCTGCCCTGCCCTCAGCCCCCCCAACACAGCCCCCGTCTCCCACCAGAGACTCCAATACCCCAGCAACAGCCCCTCCCCCTCCAGTGTCTGCCCCAGGTCAGAGGGTCACCTGGGCCCCTCTCCTCCGACCCCCTCCCTGGCCAGTGTCCTCCCCTCACTGGGGCCAGTTTCCAGGCTCCCCTCTGCAGCCCCTGCTCTGTCGTCTGGCCAGAACCGGCCGTGTCCTCCGAGCAGAGTCAGGGGCACCAGGGCACCAGACCCCACGGCTCCAACTCACGGCTGTTCCCTGAAACCCCAAACTGCCCCCTTTGGCACAGGAAACCAGGAACTGCCGGGCACTGACCCCCTGTGAGCAACCCTCCTTTGAACCCCAAACTGCCCCCTTTGGCTCAGGAAACCAGGAACTGCCAGGCACTGAGCCCCTGTGAGCAACCCCCCTTTGAACCCCAAACTGCCCCCTTTGGCACAGGAAACCAGGAACTGCCGGGCACTGACCCCCTGTGAGCAACCCCCCTTTGAACCCCAAACTGCCCCCTTTGGCTCAGGAAACCAGGAACTGCCGGGCACTGAGCCCCCCTGTGAGCAACCCCCCTTTGAACCCCAAACTGCCCCCTTTGGCACAGGAAACCAGGAACTGCTGGGCACTGAGCCCCTGTGAGCAACCCCCCTTTGAACCCCAAACTGCCCCCTTTGGCTCAGGAAACCAGGAACTGCCGGGCACTGAGCCCCCCTGTGAGCAACCCCCCTTTGAACCCCAAACTGCCCCCTTTGGCACAGGAAACCAGGAACTGCTGGGCACTGAGCCCCCCTGTGAGCAACCCCCCTTTGAACCCCAAACTGCCCCCTTTGGCACAGGAAACCAGGAACTGCCGGGCACTGAGCCCCCCTGTGAGCAACCCCCCTTTGAACCCCAAACTGCCCCCTTTGGCACAGGAAACCAGGAACTGCCGGGCACTGAGCCCCCCTGTGAGCAACCCCCCTTTGAACCCCAAACTGCCCCCTTTGGCTCAGGAAACCAGGAACTGCCAGACACTGAGCCCCTGTGAGCAACCCCCCTTTGAACCCCAAACTACCCCCTTTGGCACAGGAAACCAGGAACTGCCAGACACTGAGCCCCCCTGTGAGCAACCCCCCTTTGAACCCCAAACTCCCCCCTTTGGCACAGGAAACCAGGAACTGCCAGACACTGAGCCCCCCTGTGAGCAACCCCCCTTTGAACCCCAAACTCCCCCCTTTGGCACAGGAAACCAGGAACTGCCAGACACTGAGCCCCCCTGTGAGCAACCCCCCTTTGAACCCCAAACTGCCCCCTTTGGCACAGGAAACCAGGAACTGCTGGGCACTGAGCCCCCCTGTGAGCAACCCCCCTTTGAACCCCAAACTGCCCCCTTTGGCACAGGAAACCAGGAACTGCCGGGCACTGACCCCCTGTGAGCAACCCCCCTTTGAACCCCAAACTGCCCCCTTTGGCACAGGAAACCAGGAACTGCTGGCACTGAGCCCCCCTGTGAGCAACCCCCCTTTGAACCCCAAACTCCCCCCTTTGGCTCAGGAAACCAGGAACTGCCAGACACTGAGCCCCCCTGTGAGCAACCCCCCTTTGAACCCCAAACTCCCCCCTTTGGCACAGGAAACCAGGAACTGCCGGGCACTGACCCCCTGTGAGCAACCCTCCTTTGAACCCCCAAACTCCCCCCTTTGGCTCAGGAAACCAGGAACTGCTGGGCACTGAGCCCCCCTGTGAGCAACCCCCCTTTGAACCCCAAACTGCCCCCTTTGGCACAGGAAACCAGGAACTGCCGGGCACTGAGCCCCCCTGTGAGCAACCCCCCTTTGAACCCCAAACTGCCCCCTTTGGCACAGGAAACCAGGAACTGCCGGGCACTGAGCCCCCCTGTGAGCAACCCCCCTTTGAACCCCAAACTGCCCCCTTTGGCACAGGAAACCAGGAACTGCTGGGCACTGAGCCACCCTGTGAGCAACCCCCCTTTGAACCCCAAACTGCCCCCTTTGGCACAGGAAACCAGGAACTGCTGGGCACTGAGCCCCTGTGAGCAACCCCCTTTGAACCCCAAACTGCCCCCTTTGGCACAGGAAACCAGGAACTGCTGGGCACTGAGCCCCTGTGAGCAACCCCCCTTTGAACCCCAAACTGCCCCCTTTGGCTCAGGAAACCAGGAACTGCTGGGCACTGAGCCCCTGTGAGCAACCCCCCTTTGAACCCCCAAACTCCCCCCTTTGGCACAGGAAACCAGGAACTGCCGGGCACTGAGCCCCTGTGAGCAACACCCCTTTGAACCCCAAACTGCCCCCTTTGGCACAGGAAACCAGGAACTGCCGGGCACTGAGCCACCCTGTGAGCAACCCCCCTTTGAACCCCAAACTGCCCCCTTTGGCACAGGAAACCAGGAACTGCCGGGCACTGAGCCCCCCTGTGAGCAACCCCCCTTTGAACCCCAAACTGCCCCCTTTGGCACAGGAAACCAGGAACTGCTGGGCACTGAGCCCCCCTGTGAGCAACCCCCCTTTGAACCCCAAACTGCCCCCTTTGGCACAGGAAACCAGGAACTGCCGGGCACTGAGCCCCTGTGAGCAACCCCCCTTTGAACCCCAAACTGCCCCCTTTGGCACAGGAAACCAGGAACTGCCGGGCACTGAGCCCCTGTGAGCAACCCCCCTTTGAACCCCAAACTGCCCCCTTTGGCACAGGAAACCAGGAACTGCCGGGCACTGAGCCCCTGTGAGCAACACCCCTTTGAACCCCAAACTGCCCCCTTTGGCACAGGAAACCAGGAACTGCTGGGCACTGAGCCCCCCTGTGAGCAACCCCCCTTTGAACCCCAAACTGCCCCCTTTGGCACAGGAAACCAGGAACTGCCGGGCACTGACCCCCTGTGAGCAACCCCCCTTTGAACCCCAAACTGCCCCCTTTGGCACAGGAAACCAGGAACTGCTGGGCACTGAGCCACCCTGTGAGCAACCCCCCTTTGAACCCCAAACTGCCCCCTTTGGCACAGGAAACCAGGAACTGCTGGGCACTGAGCCCCTGTGAGCAACCCCCCTTTAAACCCCAAACTACCCCCTTTGGCACAGGAAACCAGGAACTGCTGGGCACTGAGCCCCCCTGTGAGCAACCCCCCTTTGAACCCCAAACTGCCCCCTTTGGCACAGGAAACCAGGAACTGCCGGGCACTGAGCCCCCCTGTGAGCAACCCCCCTTTGAACCCCCAAACTGCCCCCTTTGGCACAGGAAACCAGGAACTGCCGGGCACTGAGCCCCCTGTGAGCAACCCCCCTTTGAACCCCAAACTGCCCCCTTTGGCACAGGAAACCAGGAACTGCTGGGCATTGAGCCCCCCTGTGAGCAACCCCCCTTTGAACCCCAAACTGCCCCCTTTGGCACAGGAAACCAGGAACTGCCGGGCACTGAGCCCCCTGTGAGCAACCCCCCTTTGAACCCCAAACTGCCCCCTTTGGCACAGGAAACCAGGAACTGCCGGGCACTGAGCCCCTGTGAGCAACCCCCCTTTGAACCCCAAACTGCCCCCTTTGGCACAGGAAACCAGGAACTGCTGGGCACTGAGCCCCCCTGTGAGCAACCCCCCTTTGAACCCCAAACTGCCCCCTTTGGCACAGGAAACCAGGAACTGCTGGGCACTGAGCCCCTGTGAGCAACCCCCCTTTGAACCCCAAACTGCCCCCTTTGGCACAGGAAACCAGGAACTGCCGGGCACTGAGCCCCCCTGTGAGCAACCCCCCTTTGAACCCCAAACTGCCCCCTTTGGCTCAGGAAACCAGGAACTGCCAGGCACTGAACCCCCCTGTGAGCAACCCCCCTTTGAACCCCAAACTGCCCCCTTTGGCACAGGAAACCAGGAACTGCCGGGCACTGAGCCCCCCTGTGAGCAACCCCCCTTTGAACCCCCAAACTGCCCCCTTTGGCACAGGAAACCAGGAACTGCTGGGCACTGAGCCCCTGTGAGCAACTCCCCTTTGAACCCCCAAACTGCCCCCTTTGGCACAGGAAACCAGGAACTGCCAGGCACTGAGCCCCCCTGTGAGCAACCCCCCTTTGAACCCCAAACTGCCCCCTTTGGCTCAGGAAACCAGGAACTGCCGGGCACTGAGCCCCCCTGTGAGCAACCCCCCTTTGAACCCCCAAACTGCCCCCTTTGGCACAGGAAACCAGGAACTGCCGGGCACTGAGCCCCCCTGTGAGCAACCCCCCTTTGAACCCCAAACTGCCCCCTTTGGCACAGGAAACCAGGAACTGCCGGGCACTGAGCCCCCCTGTGAGCAGCCCCCCTTTGAACCCCAAACTCCCCCCTTTGGCACAGGAAACCAGGAACTGCCGGGCACTGAGCCCCCCTGTGAGCAACCCCCCTTTAAACCCCAAACTGCCCCCTTTGGCACAGGAAACCAGGAACTGCCGGGCACTGAGCCCCCCTGTGAGCAACCCCCCTTTAAACCCCAAACTGCCCCCTTTGGCACAGGAAACCAGGAACTGCTGGGCACTGAGCCCCCCTGTGAGCAGCCCCCCTTTGAACCCCCAAACTGCCCCCTTTGGCTCAGGAAACCAGGAACTGCTGGGCACTGAGCCCCCCTGTGAGCAACCCCCCTTTGAACCCCAAACTGCCCCCTTTGGCTCAGGAAACCAGGAACTGCTGGGCACTGAGCCCCCCTGTGAGCAACCCCCCTTTGAACCCCAAACTGCCCCCTTTGGCACAGGAAACCAGGAACTGCTGGGCACTGAGCCCCCCCTGTGAGCAACCCCCCTTTGAACCCCAAACTGCCCCCTTTGGCACAGGAAACCAGGAACTGCTGGGCACTGAGCCCCTGTGAGCAACCCCCCTTTGAACCCCAAACTGCCCCCTTTGGCACAGGAAACCAGGAACTGCTGGGCACTGAGCCCCCCCTGTGAGCAACCCCCCTTTGAACCCCAAACTGCCCCCTTTGGCACAGGAAACCAGGAACTGCTGGGCACTGAGCCCCTGTGAGCAACCCCCCTTTGAACCCCAAAACTGCCCCCTTTGGCACAGGAAACCAGGAACTGCCGGGCACTGAGCCCCCCTGTGAGCAACCCCCCTTTGAACCCCCAAACTGCCCCCTTTGGCACAGGAAACCAGGAACTGCTGGGCACTGAGCCCCCCTGTGAGCAACCCCCCTTTGAACCCCAAACTGCCCCCTTTGGCACAGGAAACCAGGAACTGCCGGGCACTGAGCCCCCCTGTGAGCAACCCCCCTTTGAACCCCAAACTGCCCCCTTTGGCACAGGAAACCAGGAACTGCTGGGCACTGAGCCCCCTGTGAGCAACCCCCCTTTGAACCCCAAACTGCCCCCTTTGGCACAGGAAACCAGGAACTGCTGGGCACTGAGCCCCTGTGAGCAACCCCCCTTTGAACCCCAAACTGCCCCCTTTGGCACAGGAAACCAGGAACTGCCGGGCACTGAGCCCCTGTGAGCCACCCCCCTTTGAACCCCAAACTCCCCCCTTTGGCACAGGAAACCAGGAACTGCCGGGCACTGAGCCCCTGTGCGCAACCCCCCTTTGAACCCCAAACTGCCCCCTTTGGCACAGGAAACCAGGAACTGCCGGGCACTGAGCCCCCCTGTGAGCAACCCCCCTTTGAACCCCAAACTGCCCCCTTTGGCACAGGAAACCAGGAACTGCTGGGCACTGAGCCCCCTGTGAGCAACCCCCCTTTGAACCCCAAACTGCCCCCTTTGGCACAGGAAACCAGGAACTGCTGGGCACTGAGCCCCCCTGTGAGCAACCCCCCTTTGAACCCCCAAACTCCCCCCTTTGGCACAGGAAACCAGGAACTGCCGGGCACTGAGCCCCCCTGTGAGCAACCCCCCTTTGAACCCCAAACTGCCCCCTTTGGCACAGGAAACCAGGAACTGCCGGGCACTGAGCCACCCTGTGAGCAACCCCCCTTTGAACCCCAAACTCCCCCCTTTGGCACAGGAAACCAGGAACTGCTGGGCACTGAGCCCCCCTGTGAGCAACCCCCCTTTGAACCCCAAACTGCCCCCTTTGGCACAGGAAACCAGGAACGGCCGGGCACTGAGCCCCCCTGTGAGCAACCCCCCTTTGAACCCCCAAACTCCCCCCTTTGGCACAGGAAACCAGGAACTGCCGGGCACTGAGCCCCCCTGTGAGCAACCCCCCTTTGAACCCCAAACTCCCCCCTTTGGCACAGGAAACCAGGAACTGCTGGGCACTGAGCCCCCCTGTGAGCAGCCCCCCTTTGAACCCCAAACTGCCCCCTTTGGCACAGGAAACCAGGAACTGCCGGGCACTGAGCCCCCCTGTGCGCAACCCCCCTTTGAACCCCAAACTGCCCCCTTTGGCTCAGGAAACCAGGAACTGCTGGGCACTGAGCCCCCCTGTGAGCAACCCCCCTTTGAACCCCAAACTGCCCCCTTTGGCACAGGAAACCAGGAACTGCTGGGCACTGACCCCCTGTGAGCAACCCCCCTTTGAACCCCAAACTGCCCCCTTTGGCACAGGAAACCAGGAACTGCCGGGCACTGAGCCCCTGTGAGCAGCCCCCCTTTGAACCCCAAACTGCCCCCTTTGGCACAGGAAACCAGGAACTGCTGGGCACTGAGCCCCTGTGAGCAACCCCCCTTTGAACCCCAAACTGCCCCCTTTGGCACAGGAAACCAGGAACTGCCGGGCACTGAGCCACCCTGTGAGCAACCCCCCTTTGAACCCCAAACTGCCCCCTTTGGCACAGGAAACCAGGAACTGCTGGGCACTGAGCCCCCCTGTGAGCAACCCCCCTTTGAACTCCAAACTGCCCCCTTTGGCACAGGAAACCAGGAACTGCTGGGCACTGAGCCCCCCTGTGAGCAACCCCCCTTTGAACCCCAAACTACCCCCTTTGGCACAGGAAACCAGGAACTGCCGGGCACTGAGCCCCCCTGTGAGCAACCCCCCTTTGAACCCCAAACTGCCCCCTTTGGCACAGGAAACCAGGAACTGCTGGGCACTGAGCCCCTGTGAGCAACCCCCCTTTGAACCCCAAACTGCCCCCTTTGGCACAGGAAACCAGGAACTGCTGGGCACTGAGCCCCCCTGTGAGCAACCCCCCTTTGAACCCCAAACTGCCCCCTTTGGCACAGGAAACCAGGAACTGCTGGGCACTGAGCCCCTGTGAGCAACCCCCCTTTGAACCCCAAACTGCCCCCTTTGGCACAGGAAACCAGGAACTGCTGGGCACTGAGCCCCCCTGTGAGCAACCCCCCTTTGAACCCCAAACTGCCCCCTTTGGCACAGGAAACCAGGAACTGCCGGGCACTGAGCCCCTGTGAGCCACCCCCCTTTGAACCCCAAACTGCCCCCTTTGGCACAGGAAACCAGGAACTGCCGGGCACTGAGCCCCCCCTGTGAGCAACCCCCCTTTGAACCCCAAACTGCCCCCTTTGGCACAGGAAACCAGGAACTGCTGGGCACTGAGCCCCTGTGAGCAACCCCCCTTTGAACCCCAAAACTGCCCCCTTTGGCACAGGAAACCAGGAACTGCCGGGCACTGAGCCCCCCTGTGAGCAACCCCCCTTTGAACCCCCAAACTGCCCCCTTTGGCACAGGAAACCAGGAACTGCTGGGCACTGAGCCCCCCTGTGAGCAACCCCCCTTTGAACCCCCAAACTACCCCCTTTGGCACAGGAAACCAGGAACTGCCGGGCACTGAGCCCCCCTGTGAGCAACCCCCCTTTGAACCCCAAACTGCCCCCTTTGGCACAGGAAACCAGGAACTGCCGGGCACTGAGCCCCCCTGTGAGCAACCCCCCTTTGAACCCCAAACTGCCCCCTTTGGCACAGGAAACCAGGAACTGCTGGGCACTGAGCCCCTGTGAGCAACCCCCCTTTGAACCCCAAACTGCCCCCTTTGGCACAGGAAACCAGGAACTGCCGGGCACTGAGCCCCCCTGTGAGCAACCCCCCTTTGAACCCCAAACTGCCCCCTTTGGCACAGGAAACCAGGAACTGCCGGGCACTGAGCCCCCCTGTGAGCAACCCCCCTTTGAACCCCCAAACTGCCCCCTTTGGCACAGGAAACCAGGAACTGCCGGGCACTGAGCCCCTGTGAGCAACCCCCCTTTGAACCCCAAACTCCCCCCTTTGGCACAGGAAACCAGGAACTGCCGGGCACTGAGCCCCTGTGAGCAACCCCCCTTTGAACCCCAAACTGCCCCCTTTGGCACAGGAAACCAGGAACTGCTGGGCACTGAGCCCCCCTGTGAGCAACCCCCCTTTGAACCCCAAACTGCCCCCTTTGGCACAGGAAACCAGGAACTGCCGGGCACTGAGCCCCTGTGAGCAACCCCCCTTTGAACCCCAAACTGCCCCCTTTGGCACAGGAAACCAGGAACTGCCGGGCACTGAGCCCCTGTGAGCAACCCCCCTTTGAACCCCAAACTGCCCCCTTTGGCACAGGAAACCAGGAACTGCTGGGCACTGAGCCCCTGTGAGCAACCCCCCTTTGAACCCCAAACTGCCCCCTTTGGCACAGGAAACCAGGAACTGCTGGGCACTGAGCCCCCCCTGTGAGCAACCCCCCTTTGAACCCCAAACTGCCCCCTTTGGCACAGGAAACCAGGAACTGCTGGGCACTGAGCCCCTGTGAGCAACCCCCCTTTGAACCCCAAAACTGCCCCCTTTGGCACAGGAAACCAGGAACTGCCGGGCACTGAGCCCCCCTGTGAGCAACCCCCCTTTGAACCCCCAAACTGCCCCCTTTGGCACAGGAAACCAGGAACTGCTGGGCACTGAGCCCCCCTGTGAGCAACCCCCCTTTGAACCCCAAACTGCCCCCTTTGGCACAGGAAACCAGGAACTGCCGGGCACTGAGCCCCCCTGTGAGCAACCCCCCTTTGAACCCCAAACTGCCCCCTTTGGCACAGGAAACCAGGAACTGCCGGGCACTGAGCCCCCCTGTGAGCAGCCCCCCTTTGAACCCCAAACTCCCCCCTTTGGCACAGGAAACCAGGAACTGCCGGGCACTGAGCCCCTGTGCGCAACCCCCCTTTGAACCCCAAACTGCCCCCTTTGGCACAGGAAACCAGGAACTGCTGGGCACTGAGCCCCCCTGTGAGCAACCCCCCTTTGAACCCCCAAACTCCCCCCTTTGGCACAGGAAACCAGGAACTGCCGGGCACTGAGCCACCCTGTGAGCAACCCCCCTTTGAACCCCAAACTGCCCCCTTTGGCTCAGGAAACCAGGAACTGCTGGGCACTGAGCCCCCCTGTGAGCAACCCCCCTTTGAACCCCCAAACTCCCCCCTTTGGCACAGGAAACCAGGAACTGCTGGGCACTGAGCCCCCCTGTGAGCAACCCCCCTTTGAACCCCAAACTCCCCCCTTTGGCACAGGAAACCAGGAACTGCTGGGCACTGAGCCCCCCTGTGAGCAACCCCCCTTTGAACCCCAAACTGCCCCCTTTGGCACAGGAAACCAGGAACTGCTGGGCACTGAGCCCCCCTGTGAGCAACCCCCCTTTGAACCCCAAACTCCCCCCTTTGGCACAGGAAACCAGGAACTGCCGGGCACTGAGCCCCCCTGTGAGCAACCCCCCTTTGAACCCCAAACTGCCCCCTTTGGCACAGGAAACCAGGAACTGCCGGGCACTGAGCCCCCCTGTGAGCAACCCCCCTTTGAACCCCAAACTCCCCCCTTTGGCACAGGAAACCAGGAACTGCTGGCACTGAGCCCCCCTGTGAGCAACCCCCCTTTGAACCCCCAAACTGCCCCCTTTGGCACAGGAAACCAGGAACTGCCGGGCACTGAGCCCCCCTGTGAGCAACCCCCCTTTGAACCCCAAACTGCCCCCTTTGGCACAGGAAACCAGGAACTGCCGGGCACTGAGCCCCTGTGAGCAACCCCCCTTTGAACCCCAAACTGCCCCCTTTGGCACAGGAAACCAGGAACTGCCGGGCACTGAGCCCCTGTGAGCAACCCCCCTTTGAACCCCAAACTGCCCCCTTTGGCACAGGAAACCAGGAACTGCCGGGCACTGACCCCCTGTGAGCAACCCCCCTTTGAACCCCAAACTGCCCCCTTTGGCACAGGAAACCAGGAACTGCCGGGCACTGAGCCCCCCTGTGAGCAGCCCCCCTTTGAACCCCAAACTCCCCCCTTTGGCACAGGAAACCAGGAACTGCTGGGCACTGAGCCCCCCTGTGAGCAGCCCCCCTTTGAACCCCAAACTCCCCCCTTTGGCACAGGAAACCAGGAACTGCCGGGCACTGAGCCCCCCTGTGAGCAACCCCCCTTTGAACCCCAAACTGCTCCCTTTGGCACAGGAAACCAGGAACTGCTGGGCACTGAGCCACCCTGTGAGCAACCCCCCTTTGAACCCCAAACTGCCCCCTTTGGCACAGGAAACCAGGAACTGCTGGGCACTGAGCCCCTGTGAGCAACTCCCCTTTGAACCCCAAACTGCCCCCTTTGGCACAGGAAACCAGGAACTGCCGGGCACTGAGCCCCCCCTGTGAGCAACCCCCCTTTGAACCCCAAACTGCCCCCTTTGGCACAGGAAACCAGGAACTGCCGGGCACTGAGCCCCTGTGAGCAACCCCCCTTTGAACCCCAAACTGCCCCCTTTGGCACAGGAAACCAGGAACTGCCGGGCACTGAGCCCCCCTGTGAGCAACCCCCCTTTGAATCCCAAACTGCCCCCTTTGGCTCAGGAAACCAGGAACTGCCGGGCACTGAGCCCCCTGTGAGCAACCCCCCTTTGAACCCCAAACTCCCCCCTTTGGCACAGGAAACCAGGAACTGCTGGGCACTGAGCCCCCCTGTGAGCAACCCCCCTTTGAACCCCAAACTGCCCCCTTTGGCACAGGAAACCAGGAACTGCTGGGCACTGAGCCCCCCTGTGAGCAACCCCCCTTTGAACCCCAAACTGCCCCCTTTGGCACAGGAAACCAGGAACTGCCGGGCACTGACCCCCTGTGAGCAACCCCCCTTTGAACCCCAAACTGCCCCCTTTGGCACAGGAAACCAGGAACTGCCGGGCACTGAGCCCCTGTGAGCAACCCCCCTTTGAACCCCAAACTGCCCCCTTTGGCACAGGAAACCAGGAACTGCCGGGCACTGAGCCCCTGTGAGCAACCCCCCTTTGAACCCCAAACTGCCCCCTTTGGCACAGGAAACCAGGAACTGCCGGGCACTGAGCCCCCCTGTGAGCAACCCCCCTTTGAACCCCAAACTGCCCCCTTTGGCACAGGAAACCAGGAACTGCCGGGCACTGAGCCCCCCTGTGAGCAACCCCCCTTTGAACCCCAAACTCCCCCCTTTGGCTCAGGAAACCAGGAACTGCCGGGCACTGAGCCCCCCTGTGAGCAACCCCCCTTTGAACCCCAAACTCTCCCCTTTGGCACAGGAAACCAGGAACTGCCGGGCACTGAGCCCCTGTGAGCAACCCCCCTTTGAACCCCAAACTGCCCCCTTTGCACAGGAAACCAGGAACTGCCGGGCACTGAGCCCCTGTGAGCAACCCCCCTTTGAACCCCAAACTGCCCCCTTTGGCACAGGAAACCAGGAACTGCCGGGCACTGAGCCCCTGTGAGCAACCCCCCTTTGAACCCCAAACTCCCCCCTTTGGCTCAGGAAACCAGGAACTGCCGGGCACTGAGCCCCCCTGTGAGCAACCCCCCTTTGAACCCCAAACTGCCCCCTTTGGCACAGGAAACCAGGAACTGCTGGCACTGAGCCCCCCTGTGCGCAACCCCCCTTTGAACCCCAAACTGCCCCCTTTGGCACAGGAAACCAGGAACTGCTGGGCACTGAGCCCCCCTGTGAGCAACCCCCCTTTGAACCCCAAACTGCCCCCTTTGGCACAGGAAACCAGGAACTGCTGGGCACTGAGCCGCCCTGTGAGCAACCCCCCTTTGAACCCCAAACTGCCCCCTTTGGTTCAGGAAACCAGGAACTGCCGGGCACTGACCCCCTGTGAGCAACCCCCCTTTGAACCCCAAACTGCCCCCTTTGGCACAGGAAACCAGGAACTGCTGGGCACTGAGCCCCCCTGTGAGCAACCCCCCTTTGAACCCCAAACTGCCCCCTTTGGTTCAGGAAACCAGGAACTGCTGGGCACTGAGCCCCCCTGTGAGCAACCCCCCTTTGAACCCCAAACTGCCCCCTTTGGCACAGGAAACCAGGAACTGCTGGGCACTGAGCCCCCCTGTGAGCAACCCCCCTTTGAACCCCAAACTGCCCCCTTTGGCTCAGGAAACCAGGAACTGCCGGGCACTGAGCCCCCCTGTGAGCAACCCCCCTTTGAACCCCAAACTGCCCCCTTTGGCACAGGAAACCAGGAACTGCTGGGCACTGAGCCCCCCTGTGAGCAACCCCCCTTTGAACCCCAAACTGCCCCCTTTGGCTCAGGAAACCAGGAACTGCCAGGCACTGAGCCCCCCTGTGAGCAACCCCCCTTTGAACCCCAAAACTCCCGCCTGCCTCACACAAGTCACTTGCAGGGCTGGCCCAGGGCCCGTCTCCACGGCAGGGAAGAGTGGAGGGAAACAGCGAAAGTCTGGCAACGTCAATGGCGCTTTCCGCGACGTTTGGAGCTGGCGACACGGCAGGAAGCGGCAGGAAGAACGCTCTCCCTCCGGCTGCCCTTCCTCCCCGGGAAAGGAGGGTCGCAGGAGTCGGGGCGAGAAGCCCGTTACTGCCACCTTATTTGAAATGTCCGGGCTTGCTGTGCGGACGCGCGCTCTGTTCTTTGGAAAGAAGTGGGCCACGTAGGCAGACCTCGGTGCCCACTGGATCGTCACGGACTCACAGGGCCGGGGCTAGGCGCCAGCGTGGGGACGCCCCCAAAGGAGGAACCGGACCCCCAGGGGTCCCGCTTTCCCGTCAGGGCGGACCCCGGGGACAGGAACCGAGCCCTTCCCAGGGTGCTGTAGGGAGACATGACTCCATGGCAAAGTCTGGGCTGCCCAGGGCTGATCCCCGCACCCGCTGGATTAACCGGCCCGGCTCTGCCCATCTGTGCTAAACTGACACCTGCCCCTCCCACATGGATGCACCCGGAGCCGGTTCGGTGGAGCCCGGGTGTCAACAGGACTCGTGCTCCTTGGTCTCCACCACACCCTCTTTGCTGGGCCTCTGCGTTGCATCCACAGGGATGTGACAATCCGGCTGCTCCAAGTGTTTACTGGATTTGCCCTCCCACGCCGCCCTCTCCGTCTCCGGCTGGGCTCTATATAAGCCCCGCCAAGCCCAGCGGGAGAGTCAGGGTGAGGATCAGCTCCACGTGCCTCGAGATCCATCAGCCTCGCAGCCAGAGCACAAAGGACTTGGGTGAGTTGAGGGAGTCTCCACCAGCAGCTGGGACAGAGGAGAACACGGTGTCCCACGGGGCGGAGGCGGGGCTGAGAGGCAGTGTGAGCTAGTGGGTAGAGCTGGGGAGGGGAGAGGCTGCGAGTCAGGACCCCTGGATCAGTCGGGATCTCTGCAGCTGGGGGTTTAAGGATGGTTGGGGGCAGTGAGAGTTGGTTTCCTGGTGGCCTGGGTTGTAACCGGGGATAACGTGGTTTTTAAATGGGACCCACGTGGCGTATATCAGGCCCATGCGGTTTGGGCGAGGGCTGACCCAGCCCTCCCACCCATTCGGAGAGAGGAAACCCCCTCTAATGGAGTCCAGGGACACTGGTTTGCGCACGGACCGAACGCGGCTCCCAGCCCGTGTCATGGTGCCCTCGCTCACGCCCATCGTCCCCACAATGGCTCATCAGAGGCCAACAGCTCATCGCTGCATTTCCTGGGGCCCGTCCCCTGAGCCCCCTGCCACGTGCCCAATATCAAGGCAATCCAGGTCCAGGCTGAACCTCTCCAGTCCGGCACCCTTGGGAGCAGACGGGTGGCGAACCAGCGAATGTGCTGGACCATGGGAGGCTGGTCCTGTCGAGCAGCATGACCAGCACGGCCGTGGCTTGCTGGGCTGGAGAAGATGTTGAGGGATAAATGAGAACTAACCGCAGGGAGCACGGAGAGCCAGGCCTGCTGGCTGTAAAAGAACGTTATGGGACCGCGGGAAACGTGGCCAGAGCCGTGCTGTGTGCACACCCGGCTCGCTCACACCCTGCCGGACCAGGGGTGTTGCCGGACCAGAGAGGTTCCTCCTGCAATGCCCTGGATTGAGCAGCACTTGGCCCCGGAAAGCTGGTCGTTCACGTTCACGGCAGCCGAGCGCTCGCCCTGCAGTGAATGCTTTGGAGGCGTGTTGGGGGTAGCGGGAGGGGGTGGGCTCCGGGGGCAGCATGGGGTGGGGAGGGTCCATGGGATGTGGGGAGGGATTCAGGCCTCAGGAGGAGCCATGGAGGAGGCGAATCCCTGCCCCACATCTCCCCCCTCTCCCCACTGCAGGAGGACCCAGACGCAGCCATGGCTCTGAGAGGTTCCTGCCCCACACTGCTGCTGCCCCTCGTCCTGCTGGGGGCCTGGCTGGCCCTGGCCAGCGGGCAGCGCCCGAAGGGGACGTACGACATGTTCGTGAGGAAGCACTGGGACAACCCGAAGACGCCAGTGAACAGCAGCGCACCTCCAATCACGGGGGGCGGAGGGGGCGGAGGGGGCGGTCCCCCGGCCTCGTCCGCGTACTGCGACCTGCAGACCCGGGCCCGGGGCATCCAGGGCAGCAACATCTTCATCCACGAGCGCCTCGCCGTCATCAGCAGCCTCTGCAAGAAGGGGGGCAGGCCCCTCCCCCGCGGCCGCCGCATCAGCAAAAAGCCCCTGAGCCTCACCCGCTGCAGGGCTGCCCCGGGGGGAGGGGGGCTACATGGAGAAGAGCATGTCCCGCCGCATCGTCGTCGTCTGCAGGAACAAGCGCCCCGTGCGCCTCCTGAGAGTCGTCAGCCCCTCATCCTGGCTGTAGAGAGCCGGGGACGGGCGCTCGCCTGGATCCTCCCCCTCCCGCCCTGCTCCTCGCACCGCTCTGTCCACACCGGCCTGTCCTCCCTCCGCCCTCTGCTGCCCGCTGGGCCGTAGGGCCGCCCCTTCCCCGCCCCCTCGCCCCCCTGCCCCACAGAAACGAGGCCTCCCAGCCTGGCCCTCCTGAGATCCCGGGCTCCGCCTGAGCGCGGCTGATCCCCGCTCCCCGCCATGTGCCCTTAGCCGCGTCCCGGTGCGGGGCCGGTTCCCCTCTGTCTGCGACTTCCTGGGCTTCCTAAGCGCAATAAACGGACCCGCCAAGCAGCCGCCGGTGTGTGTGTGCGATGCCTTGTGGGGCCCAGGGACGGGAGGGGAGCCCGGGAGTTCAGACAGCCCCCTCGGCCCCAGTGCTGATCTGCTGGGAGTTCCTAGAGACCTAAAATCCAGGGTGGGAAGAGACCTCAGGAGCCGTCGAGTCCAGCCCCCTGCCCAAAGCAAGACCAGCCCGACTCAGTCAGCCCAGCCAGGGCTTGGTCCAGCCGGGACTTAAACACCTCCAGGAGATTCCATCCCCTCCCCAGGGAACCCAGCCCAGGGCTTCCCCATCCACCTGGGGAAAGAGTTTGTCCTAAGATCCAACCTAGACCTGCCCCACTGCAACTGGAGCCCATTGCTCCTTGTTCTGCATCCGCCCCCACTGAGAACAGCCTCTCGCCAGCCTCTCTGGACCCCCTGCAGGGAGTTGCAGGCTGCTCTCAGATCCCCCCTCGCTCTCCTCTTCTGCAGACTGAACAAGCCCCAGTCCCTCAGCCTCTCCTCATAGGTCGTGTGCTCCAGCCCCGAATCATTTTAGTTACCCTGGTCTAGCCAGTTAGACAACTCGGTGATGGATGGACCAAGCACCCTTGGGACATAGGACAGATAAGGGGGGCCTGGGAGTCTGGGGGGCTCCTCTAGTGGCACAGCAGACAAGGTATCCACCTCCAGCAGCTTTAGAACTAACACAAGAAGCTTTTCTTCACTCAGTGCACAGTCAACCTGTGGAACTCCTCGCCGGGGGATGTTGTGAAGATGAGGATTTTAACAGGGTTCAGAAAAGAGCCAGATAAATTCATAGAGGTTGAGTCTGTCAGTGGCTATTACCCAGGATGGGTGTCCCTGGCATCTGTATGTCACAGGCTGAGTATGGGCGATGGGGAGGGGTCACTGGATGGTTCCCTGCTCTGTTCCCTCCCTCTGGGGCACCTGGCACTGTCCACCGTGGGCCGACAGGACACTGGGCTGGATGGGCCTTCGGTCTGGCCCGGCCTGGCTGTTCCTATGTTCTTATGAGCATCTCTGGGGGCAGGAGGGGACCACGGGAGAGAAAGGGGTTGGCACCCACCTGTCTCCCACCCACCGCTGGCCACAGAGATACGGTGTCTGCGCCCCTCACCCCCTGCTGCCCGGCAGTGCGTCAGTCCGTGTTTGGACGGTGCCTGAGCTCGCCCAGGAGAGAGCCCCAGCTGGAGTCCTGCCGGGCCAAGGAGGGGGCGGCTCTCACTGGGCAGCCACCTGAGACGATCCGCAGGAACGCGACTGGTTCTAGCCTCCCTAGGGCCACGTTCCCGTCCAGATCCCAGCAACCCCCCTAACCACTCACTGACCGCGAGGCGTGTCACAAATACAGCTGGGCGCACGGATGCACCCCAATTCCTCTTGCCATTGGACCCCCCCGTCCTCAACACCCCCTTTACCTCCCCCTCGCTCTGCCGCCCGGACACGAACGTCCCTCGGGGCCTTTCCCCGCCGCCCCCGATCCCGGCTCAGTCACCAGCCACGTCCCACCCTGGAACACACACAGATCCACGGGGACTTGCCCCCAGTCCCTCCGGCTCTAGGCGGGAGGTTCGTCCTCCTACAGAGGAAATACCTTGAGTGGGGTGGGGTCTTTCTGCTCCCCGATGAGTCAGGCCCCTGTCGCCCGTCCCTGGCATCACCCCACTCCTCCATGCAGGCTGCTCTGTGTCTGCAGGCCGGGCAGCGCCGCCTAGTGGTAACTGCGGCAGGAGTTTTGGTGGCAGCATGCACTCCTCTAGGCCAGTGGGGCGGCCCCCCCACACGGAGAGAGTCCCCCGGGCGGGAGTTGGCAGCCAGGCTGAGGGCAGAGTCCTCCCGTCACTCTCGAACGCTCTGCCCCAGAGCTAGGTGGGCGTGGCCACGTCTCCAATTGGGGCGGACTTTCCCGAGGACGATGCTCGTTCCCAGGGTCGAGTAGCCCTCACGTCAGGGCAGGAAAGGCCTCCCAGGTCTCCCTGTCGACTCTGCTTTCTTCCCTGCCCGGGTCTCTCCCGCTCAGCCCGTCCTTCCAGAGCAGAGCCACGCAGACCGGAGAGGTCTAGAGACCACGAGCCGCGAGGGGAGACGGAAGGAATTGGGCTTAGAATCATCGAGCTGGAAGAGACCTCAGGAGGCATCGAGTCCAGCCCCCTGCCCAAAGCAGGACCAGCCCGACTCAACCATCCCACCAGGGCTTGGTCAAACTGGGACTTAAACGCCTCTAGGGATGGAGATTCCACCCCCTCCCTGAGGAACCCAGCCCGGCGCTTCCCACCCGCCTAGGGAAAGTTTTTCCTGATCTCCAACCTAGACCTGCCCCACTGCAACCTGAGCCCATTGCTCCTTGTTCTGCCCCCACTGAGAACAGCCTCTGGCCAGCCTCTCTGGACCCCCTGCAGGGAGGTGCAGGCTGCTCTTACCCCCCCCCCCCCCACTCTTGTTTAGTTTAGAAAAGAGAAAACGGAGAGGGGACAGGAGCGCGGTTTTCAGGTATCTAAACGGGTGTCCCAAGGAGGAGGGGGGCTTGTTCCCCTTGGCCTGTGAGGACGGGGCAAGCAGCAATGGGCTTACACTGCAGCCAGGGAGGTTGAGGCTGGACATGAGGAAACACGTCCTGCCTGTCGGGGGTCAAACACTGGAATCAATTGCCCAGGGGGGTTGTGGAATCCCTGGAGATATGGAGGAGGAGCTTGGACAGACACCTGGCAGGGACGGGCTAGATCAGTGGTCTCCAACCATTTGAGGTTGCCGGGCACCAGGGGCGGGGACGCTTGCATGCCTGGGCGGGGCCCCCCCATAGCCGCGTGCCCGGGGGCAGGGCCCCCATGCGCCGTGCAAGTGGGACCGGCACCTCCCCCCAAGTGCCACGTGCCCGGGGCCGGCGCCCCCCCCCCAAGTGCCCCGGGGCCGGCACCCCCCCCCAAGCGCCACGTGCCCATGGTCGGCACCCCCCCCCAAGTGCCCCGGGGCCGGCACCCCCCCCCCAAGCGCCACGTGCCCATGGTCGGCACCCCCCCCCCAAGTGCCCCGGGGCCGGCACCCCCCCCCCAAGCGCCACGTGTCTGGGGCCGGCACCCCCCCCCCAAGCGCCACGTGCCCATGGTCGGCACCCCCCCCCCAAGTGCCCCGGGGCCGGCACCCCCCCCCAAGCGCCACGTGCCCGGGGCCGGCGCCCCCCCCCAAGTGCCCCAGGGCCGGCACCCCCCCCAAGCGCCGCGTGTCTGGGGCCGGCACCCCCCCCCAAGCGCCGCGTGCCTGGGGCCGGTGCCCCCCCCAAGCGCCGCGCAAGTGGGACCGGCACCTCCCCCCAAGTGCCGCGTGCCCGGGGCCGGCACCCCCCCCCCAAGCGCCGCGTGCCCGGGGCCGGCGCCCCCCCCCCAAGCGCCGCGTGCCCGGGGCCGGCGCCCCCCCCCCAAGCGCCGCGTGCCCGGGGCCAGTGCCCCCCCCAAGCGCCGCGCAAGTGGGACCGGCACCTCCCCCCAAGTGCCGCGTGCCCGGGGCCGGCACCCCCCCCCCAAGTGCCCCGGGGCCGGCACCCCCCCCCCAAGCGCCACGTGCCCATGGTCGGCGTCCCACCCCAAGTGCCCCGGGGCCGGCGCCCCCCCCAAGCGCCGCGTGTCTGGGGACAGCGCCCCCCCCCCCAAGCGCCACGTGTCTGGGGCCGGCGCCCCCCCCCAAGCGCTACGTGTCTGGGGCCGGCGCCCCCCCCAAGCGCTACGTGTCTGGGGCCGGCACCCCCCCCAAGCGCCACGTGTCTGGGGACGGCGCCCCCCCCCAAGCGCCACGTGTCTGGGGACAGCGCCCCCCCCCAAGCGCCACGTGTCTGGGGCCGGCGCCCCCCCCCAAGCGCTACGTGTCTGGGGCCGGCACCCCCCCCCCAAGCGCCACGTGTCTGGGGACGGCGCCCCCCCCAAGCGCCACGTGTCTGGGGACGGCGCCCCCCCCAAGCGCCACGTGTCTGGGGACAGCGCCCCCCCCCCCAAGCGCCACGTGTCTGGGGCCGGCGCCCCCCCCAAGCGCTACGTGTCTGGGGCCGGCACCCCCCCCCCAAGCGCCACGTGTCTGGGGACGGCGCCCCCCCCAAGCGCCACGTGTCTGGGGACAGCGCCCCCCCCCAAGCGCCGCGTGTCTGGGGCCGGCGCCCCCCCCCCAAGCGCCACGTGTCTGGGGACAGCGCCCCCCCCCCAAGCGCCACGTGTCTGGGGCCGGCACCCCCCCCCCCAAGCGCCACGTGTCTGGGGACAGCGCCCCCCCCCAAGCGCTACGTGTCTGGGGCCGGCACCCCCCCCCAAGCGCCACGTGTCTGGGGACGGCGCCCCCCCCAAGCGCCACGTGTCTGGGGACAGCGCCCCCCCCAAGCGCCACGTGTCTGGGGCCGGCGCCCCCCCCAAGTGCCGCGTGTCTGGGGCCGGCGCTCCCCCCCCAAGCGCCGCGTGTCTGGGGACGGCGCCCCCCCCAAGCGCCGCGTGTCTGGGGCCGGCGACCCCCCAAGCGCCACGTGTCTGGGGCCGGCGCCCCCCCCAAGCGCTACGTGTCTGGGGACGGCGCCCCCCCCCAAGCGCCACATGTCTGGGGACAGCGCCCCCCCCCAAGCGCCACGTGTCTGGGGCCGGCGCCCCCCCAAGCGCTACGTGTCTGGGGCCGGCACCCCCCCCAAGCGCCACGTGTCTGGGGACGGCGCCCCCCCCAAGCGCCACGTGTCTGGGGACAGCGCCCCCCCCCCCAAGCGCCACGTGTCTGGGGCCGGCGCCCCCCCCAAGCGCTACGTGTCTGGGGCCGGCACCCCCCCCCAAGCGCCACGTGTCTGGGGACGGCGCCCCCCCCCCAAGCGCCACGTGTCTGGGGCCGGCGCCCCCCCCAAGTGCTACGTGTCTGGGGCCGGCACCCCCCCCCAAGCGCCACGTGTCTGGGGACGGCGCCCCCCCCAAGCGCCACGTGTCTGGGGACAGCGCCCCCCCCAAGCGCCACGTGTCTGGGGCCGGCGCCCCCCCCAAGCGCCGCGTGTCTGGGGCCGGCGCTCCCCCCCAAGCGCCGCGTGTCTGGGGCCGGCGCCCCCCCCCAAGCGCCGCGTGTCTGGGGCCGGCACCCCCCCCAAGCGCCGCGTGTCTGGGGCTGGCGCCCCCCCCCCCAAGCGCCGCGTGTCTGGGGACGGCGCCCCCCCCCCAAGCGCCGCGTGTCTGGGGACGGCGCCCCCCCCCAAGCGCCGCGTGTCTGGGGCCGGCGCCCCCCCCCAAGCGCCGTGTGTCTGGGGCCGGCACCCCCCCCAAGCGCCGCGTGCCCGGGGCCGGCGCCCCCCCCCCAAGCGCCGCGTGCCCGGGGCCGACGCCCCCCCCCCAAGCGCCGCGTGCCCGGAGCCGGCGTCCCCCCCCCAAGCGCCACGTGCCCGTGGTTGGCGTCCTCCCCCCAAACGCCACGTGCCCGTGGTCGGCGTCCCCCCCCAAGTGCCCTGGGGCTGGCGCCCCCCCCCAAGCGCCACGTGCCCGGGGCCGGCGCCCCCCCCAAGCGCCACGTGCCCAGGGCCGGGGCCCCCCCCCAAGTGCCGCGTGCCCGTGGTCGGCGCCCCCCCCCAAGCGCCACGTGCCCGTGGTCGGCGCCCCCCCCAAGCGCCACGTGCCCGGGGCCGGCGCGACCCCCCCCAGCGCCACGTGCCCGGGGCCGGAGCCCCCCCCAAGCGCCACGTGCCCGTGGTCGGCGTCCCCCCCCAAGTGCCCCGGGGCCGGCGCCCCCCCCCAAGCGCCATGTGTCTGGGGTCGGCGCCCCCCCCCCAAGCGCCATGTGCCCGTGGTCGGCACCCCCCCCCCAAGCGCCACGTGCCCGGGGCCGGCGCCCCCCCAAGCGCCACGTGCCCGTGGTCGGCGCCCCCCCCAAACGCCACGTGCCCGTGGTCGGCGCCCCCCCCCAAGCGCCACGTGCCCGGGGCCGGCGCCCCCCCCAAGCGCCACATGCCCGTGGTCGGCGCCCCCCCCAAGCGCCACGTGCCCGTGGTCGGCGCCCCCCCCAAGTGCCACGTGCCCGTGGTCGGTGTCCCCCCCCCAAGTGCCCCGGGGCCGGGGCCAGCGCTCCCCACATGCGCTGCATGCCCATAGCATGGGCAGCCAATCCGCGGCGCTCCATGCTCCATGTGCCCAGGGCTGGCTCCGGCACCATGCATGCGCCATGGGCCAGAGGCCAGGCTACCCCCGAGCACTTGGCGTGCGCACACAAATGACCCCGTGGGCGCCATGTTGGGGACCACTGCTGTAACCCCAGCCCCTGTATCTCAAACCTTTGTCCCCACCCAAGTCCTCTCAGCCCCACCCTGCCACGCATCCCCTCTGTGCGCATAACAGAATTATTCCGCACACGGCGGGGACATCGGTTCAGACACGTGCCTCTCCCTCCTGAGTGGGGCTCTTCCAGGCTGCTCTGCTCCCTGCTCACATCAGCCTGGATTTCCTTGGATCGCACTTCAGGGGCGTCCTCTGTAGCCCCCCATTCTGGGTCCCTGAGATGGACCTGTGCTGTGTTCTCACCACTTACCCGCCAGCCACCTGCCTGCCCGTCGCTGAGCCGTGGGACCCTTTCCCACGAGGCGCGTGGACCCCATCTCCCCGAGTCGCTCTAGCTCAGTGGCAGGCGGCCTGCGGCCCACGCGCTCGCCGGGTTTCCCGTCGCTGCTCCAGCCAATGCAGACCCCATACACCGCCCAGCGAGGAGACACCTGCGCCCAGGGCGCGTCCAGCCAGGAGGGGAGAACCCGCCTGTGCCACATCCCTGGTCTTCGTGCCCCCAGAAACCTTCCCCACAGGCCTCCCGTGCGGAACACACAGAGGGTGCCACGCCTGTGGGAACGCTTCGCGCCCTCCGGCGCCCACGCCAGGACGGGAGAGTGGGGCTGGCTCACCCGACCATCCCACAGCCCTGAGGCTGACCTCGCTCTGCCCCCGCCGGGACGGAAGAGCCGGGATCCCCGTAGAACCAGCTTCCCGTGGGCTCTCCACCTGGGCCTCTTGCTCCCCGACCGGCTCTTTGCCTCTCCCGCTCCTCCGCCTGGTGCTGCATGGCTTTCCCACCGGCCGTCTCTTCCTCTCGAGCGCTCAGGCACTTGCGTTGCTCTCCGGCCTCGTTTCCCCCTGGGGAATCCTCGCTCTTTTCCTGCTCCACTTCCCGCCCTTCTAACCAGGGGCTGCGGTGGGTGGCCTGCTGCCATTCTCAGCCTTAGCTGGGCCCTGCGATCTGCTCCCATGGTCCCTCTCCAGCCATGCGATGGTGTTCGGTGGCCCCCTTGCACCTCGCCTCTTTTTCGAAAAAACTTCACCGGCGGCTAGACTGCCGTCGCGTTCCTGCGACATTGAAAAATGTGGCAGTTTTCTTGACCGCGGGAAAGCCCATTTCAGGAGGAGGAGCTCTTTCGAAAAAGGCGTTCTTGACCGCCGACAGGTGTGTTCGAACGAGAGCGTCCAGGTTGCCTGGGTGCTCGCTCTCAACAAAGCAGATGGATTTTTCGAAAACGTGGTGGCTTCTTTCGAAAGAAGCGTGGCGTCTAGACGTACCCTTCGAGTGCTGGTCCATTCAGGGTGCGTCTCCACCGCAGGGCAAGAGTCGAGGGAAGCAACGTGACTTCAACTTCCGCCACGCGACTGACGTTGCTAAAGTAGCTTAACCCGGCTTTGGGCGCGGCCCACGCAGCAGGAAGCAGAAGGACGAACGCTCGTCCCCCGACTTCCGTTAGCTCCCGGGAAAGGAGGGTTACAGGAGTCAGGGCAAGAAGCCCGTTACTGCCAAATTATTTTGAAATTACGGGCTTGCTGTGTAGACGTCCACTCTGTTATTTCGAAATAAGCGTCCCATGGAGGCAAAGCCGCGGTGCCCACTGGATCGTCATGGACTCACAGGGCCGGGGCTAGGCCCCAGCGTGGGAACAGGCCCCCAGAGGGGAAACTGGACCCCCAAGGTCCCACTGTTGCATCAGAGCAGACCCCGGGGACAGAAACCAGCTGCTTGCTAGTGACAGATGCAGAACAAGGAGCAATGGGCTCAAGTTGTGGTGGGAGAGGTCCAGGTTGGATATTAGGAAAAACTATTTCCCTAGGCGGGTGGGGAAACACTGGGATGGGTTCCCTAGGGGAGTAGTGGAGTCTCCATCCCTAGAGGTGTTTAAGTGTCGGCTTGACAAAGCCCTGGCCGGGTTGATTGAGTTGGGTTGGTCCTGCCTAGCGCAGGGGGCTGGACTTGACCTTCTGAGGTCTCTTTAGCTCTGTGGTTCTAGGATTCTACCAGGGTGCTGTAGGGAGACATGACTCCATGGCAAAGTCTGGGCTGCCCACGGCTGATCCCCGCACCTGCTGGACTAACCGGCCCGGCTCTGCCCACCTGCGCTAAACTGAACCTGCCCCTCCCACATGGATGCACCTGGAGCCGGTTCGGTGGAGCCTGGGCGTAACAGGACACGTGCTCCTTAGTCTCCACCACACCCTCTTTGCTGGGCCTCTGCGTAGCATCCACAGGGATGTGACAATCCGGCTGCTCCAAGTGTTTACTGGATTTGCCCTCCCACGCCGCCCTCTGTCTCCGGCTGGGCTCTATATAAGCCCCGCCAAGCCCAGCGGGAGAGTCAGGGTGAGGATCAGCTCCGCATAGCTCGGGATCCGTCAGCCTCGCAGCCAGAACACAAAGGACTTGGGTGAGTTGAGGGAGTCTCCACCAGCAGCAGGGACAGAGGAGAACACAGTGTCCCACGGGGCGGAGAGGCAGTGTGAGCTAGTGGGTAGAGCTGGGGAGGGGGGAAGCTGCAAGTCAGGACTCCTGGATCAATTGGGATCTTTGCAGCCGGGGGAACCACAAGGGTTAGGGGGCAGTGAAGAGTTAGACTTGCAGCATTCTAGGGCTGGCAGAGACCTCAGGAGTCATCGAGTCCAGCCCCCTGCCCAAGGCAGGACCAACCCAACTCAACCATCCCAGCCAGGGCTTGGTCATGCTGAGACTTAAAAACCTCCAGGGATGGAGACACCACCCCTCCCTGGGGAACCCAGCCCAGCGCTTCCCCACCCTCCCAGGGAAATAGTTTGTCCTCATCTCCAACCTAGACCTCCCCCACTGCGACTTGAGTCCATTGCTCCTCATTCTGCCACCTGCCCCCACTGAGAACAGCCTCTCGCCAGCCTCTCTGGACCCCCCCCTGCAGGGAGGTGCAGGCTGCTCTCAAATCCCCCCTCGCTCTGCTCTTCTGCAGACTGAACAAGCCCCAATCCCTCAGCCTCTCCTCATAGGTCATGTGCTCCAGCCTCCGTATCGTTTTGGTCGCCTCCGCTGGACCCTCTCCAATGCGCCCGCGTCCTTTCTGTAGTGGGGGGCCCAGAACTGGACACAATACTCCAGACGTGGCCTCCCCAGTACTGAATAAAGGGGAATAATGACATCTCTGGATCTGCTGGCCATGCTCCTCCTAATGCACCTCGATATGCCATTCGCCTTCTTGGCTACAAGGGCGCCCTGGTGACTCATCTCCAGCTTCTCACCCGCTGCAATCCCCAGGTCGTTTTCTGCAGAACTGCTGCTTAGCCAGTCGGTCCCCCGCCTGTACCAATACTTGGGATTCTTCCGTCCCACGGGCAGGACTCTGCACTTGTCCTTGTTGAACCTCATCTGATTTCTTGTGGCCCAACCCTCCAATTTGTCTAAGCCACTCTGGACTCTAGCCGTGCCCTTCAACGTATCTTAACCCAGCCTTCCCGCCCGCTCGGAGAGAGGAAACCCCCCCCCCCCCCCCCAACGCTTACAATCTCAAGAGACGTTTGTTTGCGCACGTGCTGAATGAGACTCCCAGCTGCATCTCGGTGCCCCTGGTCACTCAGAGCTTTCCCCCTCACGTCCGGCATTCTCACACGGCGGCTTGTCACAGGCTAATGGCTCTTTGGTGCGTCTCCTGGGGCTCTTGGAAGCTGGGGATCTTCCCCCGAGCCCCTTGCCACAATCCAAATATCAAGGCAATCCAAATACAGGCTGAACCTCTCTAGTCTGGCACCCTTGGCACCCATCCGACAGCGAACCACGAATGTGCCGGACCATGGGAGGCTGGTCCTGTCGAGCAGCATGACCAGCACGGCCGTGGCTTGCTGGGCTGGAGAAGATGTTGAGGGATAAATGAGAACTAACCGCAGGGAGCACGGAGAGCCAGGCCTGCTGGCTGTAAAAGAACGTTATGGGACCGCGGGAAACGTGGCCAGAGCCATGCTGTGTGCACACCCGGCTCACTCTCACCCTGCCGGACCAGGGGTGTTGCCGGACCAGAGAGGTTCCTCCTGCAATGCCCTGGATTGCGCAGCACTTGGCTCCGGAAAGCTGGTCGTTCACGTTCACGGCAGCCGAGCGCTCGCCCTGTGGCGAATGCTTTGGAGGCGTGTTGGCGGGGTGGGCGGGGGTAGCGGGAGGGGGTGGGTTCCGGGGGCAGCATGGGGTGGGGAGGGTCCATGGGACGTGGGGAGGGATTCAGGGCTGAGGAGGAGCCATGGAGGAGGCAAATCCCTGCCCCACATCCCCCCCTCTCCCCACTGCAGGAGGACCCAGACGCAGCCATGGCTCTGAGAGGTTCCTGCCCCACACTGCTGCTGGCCCTGGCCCTGCTGGGGGCCTGGCTGGCCCTGGCCAGCGGGCAGCGCCCGAAGGGGACGTACGACATGTTCCTGAGGCGGCACTGGGACAACCCGAAGACGCCAGTGAACAGCAGCATCGTGAAACCCAAATTCTCGGTTGTTATTTTCCCTCTCCCATCTCCGTACTGCGACCTGCAGACCCGGGCCCGGGGCATCCAGGGCAGCAACATCTTCATCCACGAGCGCCTCGCCGTCATCAGCAGCCTCTGCAAGAAGGGGGGCAGGCCCCTCCCCCGCGGCCGCCGCATCAGCAAACGGCCCCTCAGCCTCACCCTCTGCAAGACTTTCCCCATGGGCCAGGGCTACACGGAGAAGAGCGCGTCCCGCCGCATCGTCGTCGTCTGCAGGAACAAGCGCCCCGTGCGCCTCCTGAGAGTCGTCAGACCCTCATCCTGGGCATAGAGAGCCGGGGACGGGCGCTCGCCTGGATCCTCCCCCTCCCGCCCTGCTCCTCCCGTGCTTTTCCTCGCCTGCCTGTGAGCACGGCTCTGTCCACACCAGCATCTCCTCCCTCCGCCCTCTGCCGCCTGCTGGGTGTGCGCGTGCTCGGCCTGACCGTGGCTAATCCATTGACTGATCCCGTTAGCCACGTCCTGGTGGGAGGACGGTTCCCCTCTGTGGGCAAGTTCCGGGGCTTCCAAAACTCAATAAAGTGACCCCGCCAAGCAGCCGCCGGTGTGTGGGGGGGACGCGTTCTGGTTTCCAGGGAGGGTCTCTGTGCAACGGGATTCAAGACAGCTCCTATCCTGGCTAGGAGTTCATACAATCCTAGAATCCCAGGGCGGGCAGAGACCTCAGGAGTCATGAAGTCCGGCTCCTGCCCAGAGCAGGACCAACCCAACTCAACCATCCCATCCAGGGCTTGGTCAAGCCGGGACGTAAACACCTCTAGGGATGGAGATTCCACCCCCTCCCTAGGGAACCCGGCCCAGAGCTTCCCCACCCACCTAGGGAAAGAGTTTTTCCCCCACTTCAACCTGTGCCCATTGCTACTTGTTCTGCCACCTGCCCTCACTGTGACCAGCCTCTCTCCAGCCTCTTTGGAACCATCTTCAGGGAGTTGCAGGCTGCTCTCAAATCCCCCCTCTCTTCTCTTCTGCAGACTGAACAAGCCCCAATCCCTCGGCCTCTCCTCATAGGTCATGTGTTCCAAACCCCTGAATCATTTTAGTTAGCCTGGTCTAGCCAGTTAGACAAGGGTTATAGGCTGGGTGCCAAGACTCTTTGGTTCCATCTAGGGGTCACCAAATGAAACGAATCGGCGGCAGGTTTAAAACAAACAAAAGGAAGTTTTTCTTCACACAGTACACAGTCAACCTGTGGAATTCCTCGCCAGAGGATGTCGGGAAGACCAGGACTTCAACAGGGTTCAAAAAAGAACTAGATACATTCATGAAGGTTAAGTCCATCAATAGCCATTAGCCAGGATGGGCAAGGATGGCTCCCTGGCCTCTGTTTGTCAGAGGCTGGGAATGGCGACAGGGGAGGGACCACTGGATGGTTCCCTGTTCTGTTCCCTCCCTCGGGGCACCTGGCATTGGCCACTGCGGGCCGACAGGACACTGGGCTGGATGGACCTTTGGTCTGACCCCATCTGGCTGTTCCTATGTTCTTATAAGTGTCTGTGGGGCAAAGTGGGGCAGGAGGGGACAACAGGAGGGGAAGGGGTTGGTGCCCACCTGTCTCCCACCCGCCCCTGGCCACAGAGATATGGTGTCCACGCCCTCGCCCCCTGCTGCCTGGCAGTGCCCGGGAGTCCGTGTTTGGACAGTGCCTGCGCTCATCCAGGTGAGTTCCTGCTGGGGTCCGCCAGGAAGGAGGAGAGGGTGATGTGACGGACCAGGCTGGGTCTGGGTTAGGTGTTTGACCTCCCGAGATTCCATGGGGATGCCCACCTCGTATTCGTCTTTCCGAGGAATTGAGGGACCGGGCCTGGCTTGACCCGCAGGAGTCGAGAGGCAAGAAGGGGGTAAAAATTGTACCTGGATGTGTCTTTTGTCTGAAGTGTACAGATAGACTTAGAGCTCTTTAAAGATTAAGCTGTCACTTGGTGCCATTATTTCTATTTTTTTATCTTTCTTTTCTTTGTAACCATTTTTAAGATTTGTATTTTCTAGCAGTTAAGAAAGAGAGCAATCGCCATTGTAACCATATGATTTATAAGCTTCTTTAATAAACCTGTAACTGTTTAAGCTTTAACCTGACTCCTTCAGTTGCTGTAACAGAACCAAGCATAATTTAAAAGAACTCCAGCCAGTCATAAGGGACAGATACAGACAGAGCTGGGCGTTTGGATCGTGTGTCTTCCAGGGGACAGATCCATAGGGGCATCTCTGTCTTCCCTAGACTGCCTGCTGCGAAGGGATCCTGTGTCCTAGCAGTCGAAGTCTGAGGTGTAATAAGCTCTTCCTGTAAACTCTGGGCATCTGTCGGCCTGTTGGCTGCCTGCCATGAAGGAACCCCAGTCCTAGCGGTCAAAGACACGGACGTTAAACTTTTCGGGTCGCCCGTCAGCCCCCCTAGACTGCCCGCTGCGACGGGACCTTGAGTTCTAGCAGTTGAAGACTCGGTGTATAACACACACACCACGCACTGCCCTGACCATCGGCAGACACACCTAGAGATTCATTGTCCCCTTGCTAATTAGCACAGCCGTCAGCTGAGCATGCCTGGCCCATTGCTCAGTCACAGACAGAGAAGTTTCCAGCATCCACACAGGGTCCATGTTTATAACTCCACATACAGATACTATACAAGTACACGAGTAGCACACACAGAATCAGTGGCACAGGAGCTTTCATGTGACACCTCACATGGCCCCCTTTGTACACACTTTGGGGCAAACACCCCACGGCACCCAATGGGTTTTCTTTTTCCTCCAGAGACTCCCTCTTCCACACCATGTGCAGCGAGATTGTAAAGACTAGCACGTTTCATTTTAGAAAAGGAGACTAAGGGGGAATAGGAGAGAGGTCTGTAAAATCATGACCGGAGTGGAGAAAGCGAATAAAGTTATTTACTTGTTCCCCTAACATAAGAACTAGGGGTCACCAAAGGGAATGAATAGGCAGCAGGTTTACAACAAACCAAAGAAAGCTTTTCATCCCAAAGCACACAGTCAACCTGTGGAACTCCTTGCCTGAGGATGTGGTGAAGGCCAGGATTTTTACAGGGGTCAAATAAAGAACTAGATAGATTTGTGGAGGTTGGGTCCATCAGTGGCTATTAGGGGCACGGATGGTGACTTTGTTTGTCAGAAGCTGGTAACGGGAGGGATCAGTGGATGGTTCCCTGCTCTGTTCATTCCCTCTGGGGCACCTGGTACTGGTCACTGTGGGCAGACAGGACACCGAGCTAAATGCACCTTTGGTCTGATCCAGTCTGGCCGCTCTTTGGTTCCAATGTTCCAAGAGGAGGAGGGGAGAAAGCTGCAGGTTTGATCAGGCCCGGCCACTGTGGGTGCACCTGGCGCATGCAAAGACCCGTCGAGCGGCGCTTTGCCTGTGGGCGTGTGTGCTGATTTCTCGTCAGTAATTCTGCTGAGTGTCCGGTCTCAATCAATGGTTTTTTAGTGAAATTTTGGGCAAAACAGGCATGAACCCCTCACCCGTGTGGGTGTCAGCATCTGCCGGCTCGGCTTCCCTGCTGGACAGGGGGCGTTCGCTGCCCTTCACCATGCTCTTCGCCCTAATATATTGCAAGAAACGCCTCGCACCAGCTGCAACGCATTTGGCCTCAGCCTTGCTCAGTGTTTGGCCCCCGCGCCCGCCTTCCGTACGCCCCCTTCTTAGCAATTCGCCCATGGTGCCCCTTTAGTGTAGGGTCCTTTCCGTTTTCAGGTCGTTAATGCGCTCCCCAGGGATGTGCATAACAAAATTCATTCCGCACATGGCAGGAACGTCGGTAGAGACATGTGTCTCTCCGAATGGCGCTTCACCAGGCTGCTCACCTCCCTGCTCACCTCAGCCATGAGGCCTGGCTTGGATTTCCTTCAATTGCACTTCAGGGGCGTCCTCTGTAGCCCCCCATTGTGGGTCCCTGAGATGGACCTGTGCTGTGTTCTCACCACTTACCCGACTGCCACCTGCCTGCCCGTCGCTGAGCCGTGGGACCTTTCCCACCTCGCCCACGTGGCGCGTGGACCCCATCTCCCCGAGTCGCTCTAGCTCAGTGGCGGGCGGCCTGCAGCCCACGCGCTCGCCGGGTTTCCCGTCACTGCTCCAGCCCGTGCAGCAGGGGCGGATGAGGGTTTTCGGGGCCCAGGGCAGCACAATTTCACGGGGCCCCCCTCTTTGGTATGGCATCGTGGCACCACGGCGCATGCCCGGGGCCTCTGGAAGTGTGGGGCCTGAGGCAGCTGCCCCGCTCACTCTGCCCTATATCTGCCACTGCCACACAGACCCCATACACCGCCCAGCGTGGAGCCGCCTGCGCCCAGGGCGCATCCAGCCAGCACGGGAGAACCCGCCTGCACCACATCCCTGGTCTTCGTGCCCCCAGAAGCCTTCCCCACAGGCCTCCCGAGAGGTACACACGGAGGGTGCCACGTCTGTGGGAATGCTTCACGCTCTCCGGTGCCCACGCCAGCATCGCGCCAGGACCACGCGAGGGACGGGAGAGTGGAGCTGCCTCACCCGACCATCCCACAGTCCTGAGGCTGACCTCGCTCTGCCCCTCGCCAGGACGGAAGAGCCGGGATCCCCATAGAACCAGCTTCCCGTGGGCTCTCCACCTGGGCCTCGTGCTCCTCCCCTTGCATTGCTGGCCGGCCTCCTCCCCTCCTTCCCCTGGGGACCCTCCCTCCCTTCCTGCTCCACTTCCCGCCCTTCGAACTCCCGGGGTGCGGTGGGCGTCCTGCTGCCGGGGACACCCTGGGCCATTCTCAGCCTCGCCCGGGCCCTGCGATCTGCTCCCATGGCCCATCTCCAGCCACGCGATGGTGTCCATTGGCCCCCTTGCGCCTCTCCCCGGCGCCGGGCCGGGATTCCCTCCGCAGGCGGCCAGCACGGCCCCGTGCTGCCCAGTACGGCCCCGTGCTGCCCAGTTCCTGCTGCTCCCTTGCTTGGAGCGTTACAAGTCACTTGCAGGGCTGGCCCATTCAGGGTGCGTCTCCACGGCAGGGAAGAGTGGAGGGAAACGGCGGAGGTCCAGCAACGTCAATGGCTCTTTCCCCGACGTTTGGAGCTGCTGACGCAGCAGGAAGAACGCTCTCCCTCCGGCTGCCCTTCCTCCCCGGGAAAGGAGGGTCACAGGAGTTACTGCCACCTTATTTCCAAATTACGGGCTTGCTGTGTAGACGTCCACTCTGTTATATTGAAATAAGCATCCCGCATAGGCAGATCACGGATGCACAGGGCCGGGGCTAGGCCCCAGCGTGGGAACAGGCCCCGCGCGCGTCCCACTGTTCCATGAGGGCAGACCCCGGGGACAGGAACCGAGCGCTTCCCAGGGTGCTGTAGGGAGACATGACTCTACAGCAAAGTCTGGGCTGCCCACGGCTGATCCCCGCACCCGCTGGACTAACCGGCCCGGCTCTGCCCACCTGCACGGAAACTGAACCTGCCCCTCCCACGTGGATGCACCCGGAGCCGGTTCAGTGGAGCCCGGGCGTCAACAGGACACATGTTCCTTGGTCTCCACCACACCCTCTTTGCTGGGCCTCTGCGTTGCATCCACAGGGATGTGACAATCCGGCTGCTCCAAGTGTTTACTGGATTTGCCCTCCCACGCCGCCCTCTCCGTCTCCGGCTGCAGCTGGGAAAGAGGAGAACACGGTGTCCCATGGAGCTGAGACGGGGGCTGAGAGGCAGTGTGAGCTAGTGGGTAGAGCTGGGGAGGGGGAAGCTGCGAGTCAGGACCCCCTGGATCAATCGGGATCTCTGCAGCTGGGGGTTTAAGGATGGTTAGGGGGCAGTGAGAGTTGGTTTCCTGGTGGCCTGGGTTGAGGGGTTGTAACCAGGGATAACGTGGTTGTTAAATTTGACCCATGTGGCGTGTATCAGGCCCATGCGCTTTGGGCGAGGGCTGACCCAGCCCTCCCACCCGTTCGGAGAGAGGAAACCCCCTCTAATGGAGTCCAGGGACGCTTGTTTGCGCACGGACAGAACGCGGCTCCCAGCCCGTGTCATGGTGCCCCCGATCGCGCAGCTTTGCCCCCTCACTTCCATCATCCCCACATGGCGGCTCGTCAGAGGCATATGGCTCGTCGCTGCGTTCCTTGGGGACCGTCCCCCCGAGCACCGTGCCACGTGCCAAATATCAAGGCAATCCAAGAACAGGCTGAACCTCTTCAGTCCGGCACCTTGGGAGCAGACGGGAGGCGAACCAGCCAGCCCATGGGAGGTTGAAATTGTCTGGTAGTATTACCTACACTTCCATGGCTTGCTGGGCTCTGAGAAGATGTTGGGGGTAAATTGGAGCTGATAGCGAATCCTACAGAGAACTCAGACGTGGGACTGGTGGCTTTAAAAAAAATGTATGCGACTGCAGGAAATTTGGCCACAGCCATGCTAGGTGGACATGCGGCTCGACTGGGAGTGTTGCCGGACCAGAGAGGTTCAGGCCTGGATTGCGCAGCACTTGGCTCCGAAAAGCTGGTCGTTCACGTTCACGGCAGCTGAGTGCTCGCCCTGCGGCGAATGACTGATTTGGAAGAGTGTGGGTGGGGTGGGCAGGAGTAATGGGAAGCGGTGGGCCCTGAGGGCAGCATGAGGATGTGGGGAGGGATTCAGGCCCCAGGAGGAGAATCCCTGCCCCACATCTCCCCCCTCTCCCCACTGCAGGAGGGCCCGGATGCAGCCATGGCTCTGAGAGGTTCCTGCCCCGCGCTGCTGCTGGCCCTGGACCTGCTGGGGGCCTGGCTGGCCCTGGCCAGCGGGCAGCGACCGACGCCGACGTACGACGTGTTCCTGGGGGGGCACTGGGACTGCCCGAAGACGCCAGTGAACGGCAGCAGCTCGCTAATCACGACCCTACCTTTCCCGCCACCTGTCTCCTCCGCGTACTGCGACCTGCAGAGCCGGGCCCGGGGCATCCAGGGCAGCAACACTTAAATCCACCAGCGCCTCGCCGTCATCAGCAACCTCTGCAAGAAGGGGGGCAGGCCCCTCCGCCGCGGCCGCCGCATCAGCAGACGCTGCCTCAGCCTCACCCTCTGCAAGACTTACCCCATGGGCGGGGGCTACATGCAGAGGAAGGCGTCCCGCCGCATCGTCGTCGTCTGCAGGAACAAGCGCCCCGTGCGCCTCCTGAGAACCATCAGTGCCCTGCCCTGGGTGTAGAGAGCCGGGGACGGGCGTTTGCCCGAATCCCCCGCTCCTCCTGCCCCATTCCCCCGCCCGCCTCCGAACACGGCTCTGTCTGCCCCCGCATCTCCTCCCTCCGCCCTCTGCCGCCTGCTGGGCAGTAGGGCCGCCCCTTCCCCCCTCGGCCCCACAGAAACAAGGCCGCTAAGAAGCCCCCGCCAGCGTGGCCCTCCGGTGTGCGCGTGCTCGGCCTGACCGTGGCTAATCCATTGACTGATCCCGTTAGCCACGTCCTGGTGGGAGGACGGTTCCCCTCGGTGGGCAAGTTCTGGGGCTTCCAAAACTCAATAAAGTGACCCCGCCAAGCAGCCGCCGGTGTGTGGGGGGGACGCGTTCTGGTTTCCAGGGAGGGTCTCTGTGTGACGGGAAGGGGACCCGGGAGTCGGGACAGCTCCTACCCTGGCTAGGAGTTCATACCATCCTAGAATCCCCGGGCGGGCAGAGACCTCAGGAGTCACCGAGTCCAGCCCCCTGCCCAAGGCAGGACCAACCCAACTCAACCAGCCCAGCCAGGGCTTGGTCAAGCCGGGACTGAAACACCTCTAGGGATGGAGACTCCACTACTGCCCTAGGGAACCCAGCCCAGCGCTTCCCCACCCGCCTGGGGAAAGAGTTTTTCCTAATCTTCAACCTAGACCTGCCCCCTGCAACTTGAGCCCATTGCTCCTTGTTCTGCCACCTGCCCCCACTGAGAACAGCCTCTCTGGTTCGTTCCTTCAGGGAGGTGCAGGCTGCTACCAAATCTCTCCTCTCTCTTCTCTTCTGCAGACTAAACAAACTGAAATCCCTCAGCCTCTCCTCGTTGGTCATGTGCTCCAGCCCCTGAATCATTTTAGACTGCTCTAGCCAGTTAGGCGAGGGTCCTAGGCTGGGTGCCAAGACTCTTTGGTTCCATCTAGGGGTCACCAAATGAAATTGATCAGCAGCAGGTTTAAAACAAACACGGACGTTTTTCTTCAGACAGCGCACAGTCAACCTGTGGAACTCCTTGCCAGAGGACGTGATGGAGACCAGGACTTTAACAGCGCTTGGAAAAGACCTAGATAGCCATTGATGGACCCAACCTCCATGAATCTATTAGCCAGAACGGGTGTCCCTGGCCTCTGTGTGTCAGAGGCTGGGAATGAATGACAGGGGAGAGATCATGGGAGGATTCCCAGCTGTGATCCCTCCCTCTGGGGCCCCTGGCGTTGGCCGCTGTTGGCAGATAGGACACTGGGCTGGACGGACCTTTGGTCTGACCCAGTCTGCCCACTCTTATGTGCTTATGAGTGTCTGTGGGGCAGAGTGGGGCGGGAGGGGAGAACAGGAGGGGAGGGGGTTGGTGCCCACCTGTCTCCCACCTGCTGCTGGCCACGGAGATACAGTGTCTGCGCCCCACACACCCCATTTCCCGGCAGTGCCTGAGTCCCTGTTTGGACGGTGCCTGCACTCACCCAGGAGAGAGTCCCGGCTGGGGTCCCCCCGGGCACGAGGAGGGGGTGGTCCTCGCTGGGCAGGGGCCTGAGACGATCCGCAGGAAAGCGGCTGGTTCTAGCCTCCCTGGGGACAAGTTTCCATCCAGATCCCAGCAACCCCCCTAACCACTCACTGACCATCACAAATACAGCAGGGCGCACGGATGCACCCCAATTCCTCTTGCCATTGGCCCCCCCGTCCTCAACACCCCCTTTACCTCCCCCTCGCTCTGCTGCCTGGACACGAACGTCCCTCGGGGGCTCCGTACGTCACTGTCCTGCTGGGGGCCTTTCCCCGCCGCCCCCGATCCCGGCTCAGTCACCAGCCCCGTCCCACCTGGAACACACACGGATCCACGGGGACTTGCCCCCAGCCCCTCCGGCTCCAGGCGGGAGGTTCGTCCTCCCAGAGAGGAAATACCTTGAGTGGGGTGGGGTCTTTCTGCTCCCCGATGAGTCAGGCCCCTGTCGCCCGTCCCTGGCATCACCCCCCTCCTCTGTGCAGGCTGCTCTGTGTCTGCAGGCCGGGCAGCACCGCCTAGTGGTAACTGTGGCAGGAGTTTTGGTGGCAGCATGCACTCCTCTAGGCCAGTGGGGCGGCCCCCTGGCAGCCAGGCCGAGGGCAGAGTCCTCCCGTCGCTCTCGAACGCTCTGCCCCGGAGCTAGGTGGGTGTGGCCACGTCTCTCCATGGGGCGGACTTTCCCGTAGACCAGGCTCGTTCCCAGGGTCGACCAGCCCTCACATCAGGGCAGAAAAGGCCTCCCCAGTCTCCCTGTCTGCTCTGCTTTCTTCTCTGCCCGGGCCTCTCCTGCACAGCCCGTCCTTCCAGAGCAGAGCCATGCAGACCTGAGAGGTCTAGAGACCACGAGCCGCGAGGGGAGACTGAAGGAAATGGGCTGGTTTAGTTGGGAAAGGAGAAGACCGGGAGGGGACGTGGTAGGAGATTTCAAGCAGCTAAAAGGGTGTCACAGGGAGGAGGGGGGGAAATTGTTCCCCTTGGCCTCTGAGGACAGGACAAGAAGCAAGGGGCTTAAACTGCAGCAAGGGGGGTTTAGGTTGGACATTAGGGAAAACTTCCTACCTGTCAGGGTGGTGAAACCCTGGAATAAATTGCCCAGGTAGGGTGTGGAATCCCCATCTCTGGAGATATTGAAGAGCAGGTAAGAATCCTAGAACCACAGAGCTGGAAGAGACCTCAGAAGGTCATTGAGTCCAGCCCCCTGCTCCAGGCAGGACCAATCCCAACTAAATCAACCCGGCCAGGGCTTTGTCGAGCCGAGACTTAAACACCTCTAGGGATGGAGACTCCACTACTTCCCTAGGGAACCCAGCCCAGCGCTTCCCCACCCTCCTAGTGAAATAGTTTTTCCTAATATCCAACCTGGACCTCTCCCACCACAACTTGAGCCCATTGCTCCTTGTTCTGCCATCTGTCACTACTGAGAACAGCCTCTCTCCATCCTCTTTGGAACCTCCCTTCAGGAAGTCGAAGGCTGCTACCAAATCCCCCCTCACTCTTCTCTTCTGCAGACGAAATAAACCCAAATCCCTCAGCCTCTCCTCGTAGGTCATATGCTCCAGCCCCCGAATCATTTTGGTTGCCCTCCGCTGGACCCTCTCCAATGCGTCCACGTCCTTTCTGTAGTGGGGGGCCCAGAACTGGACACAACACTCCAGATGTGGCCTCACCAGAGCCGAATAAAGGGGAATAATCACTTCTCAGGATCTGCTGGCAATTCTCCTCCTAATGCAACCTAATAGGCCATTAGCCTTCTTGGCTACAAGGGCCCCTGGTGACTCATCTCCAGCTTCTCATCCGCTGTAACCCCCAGGGCCTTTTCTGCAGAACTGCTGCTTAGCCAGTCGGTCCCCAGCCTGTACCAATGTTTGGGATTCTTCCGTCCCAAGGGCAGGACTCTGCACTTGTCCTTGTTGAACCTCGTCAGATTTCTTGTGGCCCAATCCTCCAATTTGTCTGTCACTCTGGACACTATCTCTGCTGTCAGCCGATGGTCAGGGCAGTGTGTGTGTGTGTGTGTGTGTGTGTGTGTGTTACCGAGAAAAGGTTTAACGTCCGTGCCTTTACTGCTAGGACCGGGGTCCCATCGCGGAGGGCAGCCAACAGGCTGACAGATGCTCCAGAGTTTATAGGAAGAGCTTATTACATCTCAGATTTCAGCTGCTAGGATACAGGATCCGTTCGCAGTGGGCAGTCTCGGGAAGACTGAGAGATGCCCCAATGGATCTGTCACCTGGGAGTGACACGATCCAAAACGCCCAAGCTCTCCCTATACCTGTCCCTTATGACCGGCTGAAGTTCTTTTACATTGTGCTTGGTTCTGTTACAGCAACTGAAGGAGTCAGGTTAAAGCTTAAACAGTTACAGGTTTATTAAAGAAGCTTATAAATCATATGGTTACAATGGCTATTGCTCTCTTTCTTAACTGCTAGCAAATACAAATCTTAAAAATGGTTACAAAGAAAAGAAAGATGAAAGAATAGAAATAATGGTACCAAGTGACAGCTTAATCTTTAAAGAGCTCTAAGTCTGTGTACACTTAAGACAAAGGACACATCCAGGTACAATTTTTACCCCCTTCTGTGCCTCTCGACTCCAGCGAGTCAAGCCAGGATCGGTCCCTCAATTCCTAGGAAAGACGAATACAAGGTGGGCATCCCTGTGGATCTCCAGAGGTCAAACACCTAACCTGATCAGCAGATAGATGGTAGATTGACACTGAGTGAGTGTGCTTCTGGACCCATCTTTATACCTATGGGGGGTCACATATTTCTCTTTCTTATCTGCGATGCCAAATGGTGCTGGTCTGTCTTTTGTGAGACCAGTTCTTACAAGGGAGTTGTGAACTTAATTGACACTTGTAAGAGAGAGAGCTAAATTGGAAGTACTGGGGATTCTTTTCTCAGTGGGAGATTCCTCTCCCAGGGGGCTGTGTGATCGTATCGACATGGGTGCAAGCCAGGGCAGTTCTCGCAGCCTCGAGGCCAGCTTATTGCCTTAATCGCTCTCTCCTCATATCTATGTTTTCAGCTTCTCAGGATCAGATGAGCCAGCATAGACCATGCTGATTGTATTGCTCCTTCTCTGCCCTGTGTGCTTCAGGAACCTCAGAGAGGCAAAGAAGATGGATGTGATGGTGGGTGGGGGGGGTGTCTGTCTGGCTACATCTGCCCTCCAGTGTATTTACCTCTCCCCCTAGCTTAGTGCCATCCGCAAACTTGCTGAGGATGCAATCTATCCCCTCAGCCAGGTTGGAAAGATTCCTGTCAGGGTTGGTCCTGCCGGGAGGGCAGGGAACAGGACTCAATGCCTTTTGAGGGCCCTTCCCATTGTGGTGGTCTGTGATTCCTAGTCTAGAGGCAATACGAGCTCATGCCAAGACTCCAGCTCAACCCAGCTTGCTCCGTTTGAAATCTCCACTCACACCTCTCATCTCGCTCCCTTTCTGGTTTCACTGGGCCATCTCTCCCTCCATCTTCCCTAGTAACAGAGAGGTAGCCGTGTTTGTCTGATCTTGATAAAACAAAGGGAAAAACTGCAGCACTTTAAAGACTAACAAGATGGTCTAATAGATGATGAGCTTTTGTGGGCCAGACCCACTTCCTCAGATCAGATTCCAGAAGAGAATTGGCATGACCATATATACCAAAGGAATACATTGAAAAAAGTGAACACGTTATTAAACTGACCAATCAGATTTAGTACAGAAGGTGGGGTGAGGGAGGGACGGAATAACTAGTTATGAGTCAATGAATGGCTAATCAGGGGTGATAATTGGGGACGCTGTCTTTGAAATGGGTAAGGTAATTAGCATCTTTGTTAAGGCCCATTCGTAAAGTGTCAAATTTAAGCATGAATGAAAGTTCTGAAGGTTCCCCCTGTAATCTGGGGTTAAAGTCTCTTTGAAGTAAGATGCATGTAGTACGGTCGTTATCCAGGTAGGTTGAAATGAAAAGCAACTGGTTTTTCCTTGTGAAGATGTCTGATGTCTGATTTGTGGGCATTAAATCTTTGGTGAAGTGTCTGAGAAGTCTCTCCAATATACATAGCAGAAGGACACTGTTGGCACATGATGGCATAAATGATATTTCTGGATGAACAGGAATCTGTGTCCTTGATCATAGAACTGACATGGCTCGGTCCAGTGATGGTGTCACCAGAGTAAATATGTGGGCAAAGTTGGCAACGGGGTTTGTTGCATCTTCCCTAATTATTAACATCCCAAGGGCAGACACCCTGCGGCATCCAGTGGGTTTTCTTCTTCCTCCATAGACTCCCTCTTCCGCGCCACATGCAGAGATGATAAAGACTGGGACTTTTCAGCTTAAAAAAAAGGAGAATAAGGGGGGATAGGAGAGAAATCTATAAAATCAGGGCTGGTGTGGAGAATGTGAAGAAAGTGATTTACTTGTTCCCATCACATAAGAACTTGGGGTCACCACATGAAATGAAAAGGCAGCAGGTTTAAAACAAACCAAAGGGAGTTTTTCTTCATACAGCTCACCGCCAACCTGTGGAACTCCTTGCCGTAGGATGTCGTGAAGAACAGGACTTGAACAGGGTTCAAGAAAGAGCCAGATAGATTCATGGAGTTGGGGTCTGTCAATGGCTATTAGCTAGGATGGGTAGGGGTGTTGTCCCTGGCCTCTATTTGCCAGAGGCTGAGAATGGGCGATGGGGAGGGGTCACTGGATGGTTCCCTGTTCTGTTCCCTCCCTCTGGGGCACCTGGCCACTGTGGGCCGACAGGACACTGGGCTGGGTGGGCCTTTGCTCTGTCCCAGCCTGGCCGTTCTTCTGTTCTTTTGTTCTAAGAACAGGGGGGGTGTAGCCCCCTGGCTCCAAGCCCCTCGACTCTTCGCAAAGCCCCACGGGAAGCAAGGAGCTGGCCCATGCCGCGCTGATGAAACAGGGAGGGAGGGACTGTCCCAGGCAGCACCTCCCCGATTGCAGAAGTTTTTAATATCTAAGGAAATGAGGGCTGGAGGGGCCCAATTTACATGGTGATGACACCAGACGGACCCCTCCCCGCGCGGAGGCTGCATCCATCAGCCCTGCTGCGAAGGATCCTGGCGTTAATTACCCCGCCTGTTTGGGCACCAGCTGCCAAACACCCCACCACCGGCTGGGCGCAAGTGGAGATGTGGGGCGAGAGACGGGCGCTCTCCTGCCGACGTGGCGCTTTGAGCCCGGCCCGAGCCCGGTGAGACCTGCCCAGCTCCGCCGGCGGCCAATCGCCCTTCCGCCTCCCCTCTGCCGCCCCCCAGGGACACGCCACCGTTGCTGCCTGGGCCAGTCACGGCCCCGTATCCCAGGGGGGCCCGAGGGCGTGTTGGCGTCGGTCTGTCATGTCCTGTGTGTGTATGTGTTGTGTGTGTGTGTGTGTGTGTGTGCTCTGTGCTCTGTGTGTGTTTGTGTGTGCTGTGTCTGTGTGTGTCTGTGTGCTGTGTCTGTGTGTGTCTGTGTGCTGTGTGTGCTCTGTGCTCTGTGTGTGTTTGTGTGTGCTGTGTCTGTGTGTGTCTGTGTGCTGTGTCTGTGTGTGTCTGTGTGCTGTGTGTGCTCTGTGCTCTGTGTGTGTTTGTGTGTGCTGTGTGCTGTGTGTGTCTGTGTGCTGTGTCTGTGTGTGTCTGTGTGTGTCTGTGTGCTGTGTGTGCTCTGTGCTCTGTGTGTGTTTGTGTGTGCTGTGTGCTGTGTCGAGGAGCACCCGGCCCGTGGGGCCTGGGGCGTCTCTGGCTGTGTTTACTCTGGGCAAGTCTGTGTCCCGTGGGTACGTGCCCGGGGCTCGCAAGCCTCCTGCGTTTCTCCCCCTCCGCTTTCTGCGCCTGGGCGCCTCCGGTCGGGGCTTTGGCATTTCTTGCACTCAGCCCTCTTGCTTGTGAGCCCCGGCGCCTGGCCTGTGTCTGGAGGGGTCCCCTGGGTGTCTATGTTAGTAACCCCCCGATCTCCTTCCGCACCCCCCTCCTGCCCTTACCTGGAGTGGACGGGGGGGAGCCGACGGGCTATCCCAGCGCCCTGACCAAACCGGCCCATGCGGAGCCCTCCAAAGGATCTGAGCCAACTTCCAGCGCTCACACTCCCCCGGCGCAAATTAGCAACAGCCCCACCCCTAGTGGGAGAAGGAGAAAGATGGGGAAAGACACCGAGCGTGGGGGGGGGGGGGGGCGGTTACTCACATTCCTTGGGGAGCGAAGCCGGGTCGGGAGCTTTCAAAGGGAACAGGTTGGGTGGCCGCCTGCGCCGTGACACGCAACCATCTTCTCCCCACGCCGATTTCCCCACGCTCCTCCCGTCCCCTGCCGAGCGCCAATGGGAGAGGCGCCCGGCCCTTCTCCCCAAAGCTCCGGCCCCGGCGTTGGTGCCAACAGGAAACATTTTGTGCCAACCATGGTGCAACCCTCTCGCCCATCTGGTCTCTCGTTGCCTCTCACCTGGGGATCCCATTACCACGCCGAGGGTCAGAGGGCACCGGCAGAGCTGTGGGGGGATCTGGGGTCAGGGTTGGGGGGCACCGGCAGAGCTGTGGGGGGATCTGGGGTCAGGGTTGGGGGGCACCGGCAGAGCTGTGGGGGGATCTGGGGTCAGGGTTGGGGGGCACCGGCAGAGCTCTGGGCGTATCTGGGGGACAGGGTTGGGGGGCACTGGCAGAGCTGTGGGGGGTCTGGGGGGCAGGGTTGGGGGGCACCGGCAGAGCTCTGGGCGTATCTGGGGGACAGGGTTGGGGGGCACTGGCAGAGCTGTGGGGGGTCTGGGGGGCAGGGTTGGGGGGCACCGGCAGAGCTCTGGGCGTATCTGGGGGACAGGGTTGGGGGGCACTGGCAGAGCTGTGGGGGGATCTGGGGGGCAGGGTTGGGGGGCGGGGGCAGAGCTTGAAAACAGCAAGTTTGGGAGAAGAAATGATGCTGAAGAACATTGGAACGGCCAGGCTGGGTCAGAGCAAAGGCCCGTCCAGCCCAGAGTCCTGTCGGACACAGTGGCCAGCGCCAGGTGCCCAGCGGGAGAGAACACAACAGGGGATCATTCAGTGACCCCTCTCCCTCGCCCATTCCCAGCCCTGACACACAGAGACCAGGGACCCTCTCTGCCCACCCTGGCTAACGGCCAGTGATGGACCCAACCTCCCTGAATTGGTCCAGTTATTTTTTGACCCCTGCTAAATTCCTGGTCTTCACAACATCCTCCGGCGAGGAGTTCCACAGGACACACGTACTTTGTATCTCCTGCTCTCACCCCAAAGCATCATTGAGCCTTTTGGATCTGCTGTGTAGCCCTCTGTGCTCCAGTGAGTCAGTGCCCTGCATGTCATCCAGAGACATGAGAGCCGCCGCTAACACTGAACGGGTCCCACACGTGAGTGGGTTGGGCCCCTCTTCTGTGGGGCAGGCTTGGCCGTTGCCTGGAGTGGGTCCAGTGTTCTGGTGGCCAACCTGAACCTCAGTTCATCCGGGAGAGTGACCGGCCATGTTACACCTGGAATCTGGGGCCGGTGCGCGCCACCTCCCTCACGGCCCGAGAGATGAGGGCTGGGCCAGAGGGGCGGCGGGGCAGGGTAGAGGGGTACGGGCAAAGCTTGGGGTTGCTGAAGGCCCGAGGAGGAGGAGGCTGAGGGGTGGGGGGCACTGGTGGAGTGGGGGGTGCGTAAGGCCCAAGGAGGAGGCTGAGGGGTGGGGGGCACTGGTGGAGTGGGGGGTGCGTAAGGCCCAAGGAGGAGGAGGCTGAGGGGTGGGGGGCACTGGTGGAGTGGGGGGTGCTGAAGGCCCAAGGAGGAGGCTGAGGGGTGGGGGGCACTGGTGGAGTGGGGGGTGCGTAAGGCCCAAGGAGGAGGCTGAGGGGTGGGGGGCACTGGCGGAGTGGGGGGTGCGTAAGGCCCAAGGAGGAGGCTGAGGGGTGGGGGGCACTGGTGGAGTGGGGGGTGCTGAAGGCCCAAGGAGGAGGCTGAGGGGTGGGGGGCACTGGTGGAGTGGGGGGTGCGTAAGGCCCAAGGAGGAGGCTGAGGGGTGGGGGGCACTGGCGGAGTGGGGGGTGCGTAAGGCCCAAGGGGGAGGCTGTGGGGTGGGGGGCACTGGTGGAGTGGGGGGTGCTGAAGGCCCAAGGAGGAGGCTGAGGGGTGGGGGGCACTGGTGGAGTGGGGGGTGCTGAAGGCCCAAGGAGGAGGCTGAGGGGTGGGGGGCACTGGCGGAGTGGGGGGTGCGTAAGGCCCAAGGAGGAGGAGGTTGTGGGGTGGGGGGCGCTGGCGGAGTGGGGGGTGCGTAAGGCCCAAGGAGGAGGCTGTGGGGTGGGGGGCGCTGGCGGAGTGGGGGGTGCTGAAGGCCCAAGGAGGAGGCTGTGGGGTGGGGGGCGCTGGCGGAGTGGGGGGTGCGTAAGGCCCAAGGAGGAGGAGGCTGAGGGGTGGGGGGCACTGGCGGAGTGGGGGGTGCGTAAGGCCCAAGGAGGAGGCTGAGGGGTGGGGGGGAGTGGGGGGTGCGTAAGGCCCAAGGTGGAGGCTGTGGGGTAGGGGGCACTGGTGGAGTGGGGGGTGCGTAAGGCCCAAGGAGGAGGAGGCTGAGGGGTGGGGGCACTGGTGGAGTGGGGGGTGCGTAAGGCCCAAGGAGGAGGCTGAGGGGTGGGGGGCACTGGTGGAATGGGGGGTGCGTAAGGCCCAAGGAGGAGGAGGCTGAGGGGTGGGGGCACTGGTGGAGTGGGGGGTGCGTAAGGCCCAAGGAGGAGGCTGAGGGGTGGGGGGCACTGGTGGAGTGGGGGGTGCGTAAGGCCCAAGGAGGAGGAGGCTGAGGGGTGGGGGGCACTGGTGGAGTGGGGGGTGCGTAAGGCCCAAGGAGGAGGCTGAGGGGTGGGGGGCACTGGTGGAGTGGGGGGTGCGTAAGGCCCAAGGAGGAGGAGGCTGTGGGGTGGGGGCACTGGTGGGGTGGGGGGTGCGTAAGGCCCAAGGAGGAGGCTGAGGGGTGGGGGGCACTGGCGGAGTGGGGGGTGCGTAAGGCCCAAGGAGGAGGCTGAGGGGTGGGGGGCACTGGCGGAGTGGGGGGTGCGTAAGGCCCAAGGAGGAGGCTGTGGGGTGGGGGGCGCTGGCGGAGTGGGGGGTGCGTAAGGCCCAAGGAGGAGGCTGTGGGGTAGGGGGCACTGGTGGAGTGGGGGGTGCGTAAGGCCCAAGGAGGAGGAGGCTGAGGGGTGGGGGGCACTGGCGGAGTGGGGGGTGCGTAAGGCCCAAGGAGGAGGAGGCTGAGGGGTGGGGGCACTGGTGGAGTGGGGGGTGCGTAAGGCCCAAGGAGGAGGAGGCTGAGGGGTGGGGGGCACTGGTGGAGTGGGGGGTGCGTAAGGCCCAAGGAGGAGGAGGCTGAGGGGTGGGGGGCACTGGCGGAGTGGGGGGTGCGTAAGGCCCAAGGAGGAGGAGGCTGAGGGGTGGGGGCACTGGTGGAGTGGGGGGTGCGTAAGGCCCAAGGAGGAGGCTGTGGGGTGGGGGGCACTGGCGGAGTGGGGGGTGCGTAAGGCCCAAGGAGGAGGAGGCTGAGGGGTGGGGGGCACTGGCGGAGTGGGGGGTGCGTAAGGCCCAAGGAGGAGGAGGCTGAGGGGTGGGGGGCACTGGCGGAGTGGGGGGTGCATAAGGCCCAAGGAGGAGGCTGAGGGGTGGGGGGCACTGGCGGAGTGGGGGGTGCTGAAGGCCCAAGGAGGAGGCTGTGGGGTGGGGGGCACTGGTGGAGTGGGGGGTGCGTAAGGCCCAAGGAGGAGGAGGCTGAGGGGTGGGGGGCACTGGCGGAGTGGGGGGTGCGTAAGGCCCAAGGAGGAGGCTGTGGGGTGGGGGGCACTGGCGGAGTGGGGGGTGCATAAGGCCCAAGGAGGAGGCTGAGGGGTGGGGGGCACTGGCGGAGTGGGGGGTGCATAAGGCCCAAGGAGGAGGCTGAGGGGTGGGGGGCACTGGCGGAGTGGGGGGTGCTGAAGGCCCAAGGAGGAGGCTGTGGGGTGGGGGGCACTGGTGGAGTGGGGGGTGCGTAAGGCCCAAGGAGGAGGCTGAGGGGTGGGGGGCACTGGCGGAGTGGGGGGTGCGTAAGGCCCAAGGAGGAGGCTGAGGGGTGGGGGGCACTGGCGGAGTGGGGGGTGCGTAAGGCCCAAGGAGGAGGCTGTGGGGTGGGGGGCGCTGGCGGAGTGGGGGGTGCGTAAGGCCCAAGGAGGAGGCTGTGGGGTAGGGGGCACTGGTGGAGTGGGGGGTGCGTAAGGCCCAAGGAGGAGGAGGCTGAGGGGTGGGGGCACTGGTGGAGTGGGGGGTGCGTAAGGCCCAAGGAGGAGGAGGCTGAGGGGTGGGGGGCACTGGCGGAGTGGGGGGTGCGTAAGGCCCAAGGAGGAGGCTGTGGGGTGGGGGGCACTGGTGGAGTGGGGGGTGCGTAAGGCCCAAGGAGGAGGCTGTGGGGTGGGGGGCACTGGTGGAGTGGGGGGTGCGTAAGGCCCAAGGAGGAGGCTGAGGGGTGGGGGGCACTGGCGGAGTGGGGGGTGCATAAGGCCCAAGGAGGAGGCTGAGGGGTGGGGGGCACTGGCGGAGTGGGGGGTGCATAAGGCCCAAGGAGGAGGCTGAGGGGTGGGGGGCACTGGCGGAGTGGGGGGTGCTGAAGGCCCAAGGAGGAGGCTGTGGGGTGGGGGGCACTGGTGGAGTGGGGGGTGCGTAAGGCCCAAGGAGGAGGCTGTGGGGTGGGGGGCACTGGTGGAGTGGGGGGTGCGTAAGGCCCAAGGAGGAGGCTGTGGGGTGGGGGGCACTGGTGGAGTGGGGGGTGCGTAAGGCCCAAGGAGGAGGAGGCTGTGGGGTGGGGGGCACTGGTGGAGTGGGGGGTGCATAAGGCCCAAGGAGGAGGCTGAGGGGTGGGGGGCACTGGCGGAGTGGGGGGTGCATAAGGCCCAAGGAGGAGGCTGAGGGGTGGGGGGCACTGGCGGAGTGGGGGGTGCTGAAGGCCCAAGGAGGAGGCTGTGGGGTGGGGGGCACTGGTGGAGTGGGGGGTGCGTAAGGCCCAAGGAGGAGGCTGTGGGGTGGGGGGCACTGGTGGAGTGGGGGGTGCGTAAGGCCCAAGGAGGAGGCTGTGGGGTGGGGGGCACTGGCGGAGTGGGGGGTGCTGAAGGCCCAAGGAGGAGGCTGTGGGGTGGGGGGCACTGGTGGAGTGGGGGGTGCGTAAGGCCCAAGGAGGAGGCTGAGGGGTGGGGGGCACTGGTGGAGTGGGGGGTGCGTAAGGCCCAAGGAGGAGGCTGAGGGGTGGGGGGCGCTGGCGGAGTGGGGGGTGCGTAAGGCCCAAGGAGGAGGCTGAGGGGTGGGGGGCACTGGCGGAGTGGGGGGTGCGTAAGGCCCAAGGAGGAGGCTGTGGGGTGGGGGGCACTGGTGGAGTGGGGGGTGCTGAAGGCCCAAGGAGGAGGCTGAGGGGTGGGGGGCGCTGGCGGAGTGGGGGGTGCGTAAGGCCCAAGGAGGAGGCTGAGGGGTGGGGGGCGCTGGCGGAGTGGGGGGTGCGTAAGGCCCAAGGAGGAGGCTGAGGGGTGGGGGGCACTGGCGGAGTGGGGGGTGCGTAAGGCCCAAGGAGGAGGCTGTGGGGTGGGGGGCACTGGTGGAGTGGGGGGTGCTGAAGGCCCAAGGAGGAGGCTGAGGGGTGGGGGGCGCTGGCGGAGTGGGGGGTGCGTAAGGCCCAAGGAGGAGGCTGTGGGGTGGGGGGCACTGGTGGAGTGGGGGGTGCTGAAGGCCCAAGGAGGAGGCTGAGAGGTGGGGGGCGCTGGTGGAGTGGGGGGTCGCGTAAGGCCCAAGGAGGAGGCTGAGGGGTGGGGGGCACTGGTGGAGTGGGGGGTGCGTAAGGCCCAAGGAGGAGGAGGCTGTGGGGTGGGGGGCACTGGCGGAGTGGGGGGTGCGTAAGGCCCAAGGAGGAGGAGGCTGAGGGGTGGGGGGCGCTGGCGGAGTGGGGGGTGCGTAAGGCCCAAGGAGGAGGAGGCTGAGGGGTGGGGGGCACTGGTGGAGTGGGGGGTGCGTAAGGCCCAAGGAGGAGGCTGAGGGGTGGGGGGCACTGGTGGAGTGGGGGGTGCGTAAGGCCCAAGGAGGAGGCTGAGGGGTGGGGGGCACTGGCGGAGTGGGGGGTGCGTAAGGCCCAAGGGGGAGGCTGTGGGGTGGGGGGCACTGGCGGAGTGGGGGGTGCTGAAGGCCCAAGGAGGAGGCTGAGGGGTGGGGGGCACTGGCGGAGTGGGGGGTGCTGAAGGCCCAAGGAGGAGGCTGAGGGGTGGGGGGCACTGGTGGAGTGGGGGGTGCGTAAGGCCCAAGGAGGAGGCTGAGGGGTGGGGGGCACTGGTGGAGTGGGGGGTGCGTAAGGCCCAAGGAGGAGGCTGAGGGGTGGGGGGCACTGGTGGAGTGGGGGGTGCGTAAGGCCCAAGGAGGAGGCTGAGGGGTGGGGGGCACTGGCGGAGTGGGGGGTGCGTAAGGCCCAAGGAGGAGGCTGTGGGGTGGGGGGCACTGGCGGAGTGGGGGGTGCGTAAGGCCCAAGGAGGAGGCTGTGGGGTGGGGGGCACTGGTGGAGTGGGGGGTGCGTAAGGCCCAAGGAGGAGGCTGAGGGGTGGGGGGCACTGGTGGAGTGGGGGGTGCGTAAGGCCCAAGGAGGAGGCTGTGGGGTGGGGGGCACTGGCGGAGTGGGGGGTGCGTAAGGCCCAAGGAGGAGGCTGTGGGGTGGGGGGCACTGGTGGAGTGGGGGGTGCGTAAGGCCCAAGGGGGAGGCTGTGGGGTGGGGGCACTGGCGGAGTGGGGGGTGCATAAGGCCCAAGGAGGAGGCTGAGGGGTGGGGGGCACTGGTGGAGTGGGGGGTGCGTAAGGCCCAAGGAGGAGGCTGAGGGGTGGGGGCACTGGTGGAGTGGGGGGTGCGTAAGGCCCAAGGAGGAGGCTGTGGGGTGGGGGGCACTGGTGGAGTGGGGGGTGCGTAAGGCCCAAGGAGGAGGCTGAGGGGTGGGGGGCACTGGCGGAGTGGGGGGGTGCGTAAGGCCCAAGGAGGAGGCTGTGGGGTGGGGGGCACTGGTGGAGTGGGGGTCGCGTAAGGCCCAAGGAGGAGGCTGAGGGGTGGGGGGCACTGGTGGAGTGGGGGTCGCGTAAGGCCCAAGGAGGAGGCTGTGGGGTGGGGGGCACTGGCGGAGTGGGGGGTGCGTAAGGCCCAAGGAGGAGGCTGTGGGGTGGGGGGCACTGGTGGAGTGGGGGGTGCGTAAGGCCCAAGGAGGAGGCTGTGGGGTGGGGGGCACTGGTGGAGTGGGGGGTGCGTAAGGCCCAAGGAGGAGGCTGTGGGGTGGGGGGCACTGGTGGAGTGGGGGTCGCGTAAGGCCCAAGGAGGAGGCTGAGGGGTGGGGGGCACTGGTGGAGTGGGGGGTGCGTAAGGCCCAAGGAGGAGGCTGTGGGGTGGGGGGCGCTGGCGGAGTGGGGGGTGCATAAGGCCCAAGGAGGAGGAGGCTGAGGGATGGGGGGCACTGGTGGAGTGGGGGGTGCGTAAGGCCCAAGGAGGAGGCTGTAGGGTGGGGGGCACTGGTGGAGTGGGGGTGCGTAAGGCCCAAGGAGGAGGCTGTGGGGTGGGGGCACCGGCAGAGCTGTGGGTCTCCGGGCTAGGCAGGGGCGAGGGTGGCAGCCCAGGTGGGCGTCCCTTGGCCAGCGTCGGCCTGGCTAACGCAGGTCACTACAGCCGTGGGGACCCCTCGGCCGGGCCCTCAGAGCGGGCCCCTGGCAGGCGGGCGCTGGGGCATAGCGCAGTCTCTGGAAAGCGGCTGGCTCGGCTCTGCCCCTGCCCTGCAATCGCACCGGCCCTCGTGGGGCAGGCACACCCCGAGACTGCGGCGGGGCCCTCAGCTCCGGTCGGATCTGTGCTGCACCCTCCCCGCCCGCGCCTGGCTTGCAGGGCTGCCACTTTGCATTGCCAGCGTCGGTGAAATCGCACCCACCCAGCTGGTTCCCGGATTTTCCCTCCCACACCTCCCGCCTCGGGGCCGCCCGGGCTCTATATAACCTGCACCAAGACGGCAGGAGGACCAGGACGGGATTCAGCTCCGCAGAGACTCGGATCCATCGCGCCGACGCCCGCAGAGGAACAAGGACTCAGGTGAGGTGCCGGAGACCCCACTGGCGTGCAGGGGGGAGCGGGGACAGTGTCACATGGGGCAGAACCAGCAAGGGAGGCAGTGTGGTCTAGTGGTTAGAGCTGGGGGGAGGAGGCTGGCAGTCAAGATTCCTGGTTGACTTGGGTTGGGGGCCTGTCGGCCAGGAGATGGGCAGGGGGTTAAGGAGCCGGTGACTGCCCGGATGGGCTCCAGTCACGTTCCCCTCCAATAAGAAATGCCGTGGACACAGGGGCTGTGTCTACACTCATGGCTTCTTGCGTGAGTAATATGCAAATGAGGCTAAGCGTGGAATATTGCCCAGTCTCATTTGCATACCGAATGAGCCACCATTTTTTTTAGAAGAGGCTCTTGGTCAAGAAGGAGCGTCTGCACTCCCCTTCTCGCGCCATGCCGGTCTTCCTGAAAAGAAATCGCTGTAAGGCGTTGCGCCAGAGGGGTTTCTTGTGCAAGAACGGGCAGTGCAGACGCTCCTTCTTGTACAAGAGCCTCTTCTAAAAAAAATGGTGGCTCATTAGGTATGCAAATGAGGCTTGGCGATATTCCACGCTTAGCCTCATTTGCATATTACTGGAGCAAGAAGCCGCGAGTGCAGACAGCCCTGGAGAGGGAATCGTGCACCCCGGCCTCTCTGGGGCTTTGGGCGCCCGGAGGAACTGGGCACCATGGAGGGGGAGGGTGACAGACCCCCTGAGCTGAGCACTCCCGCCCGTTCGCCTCTGTCTCTGCCCAGGCGCCGGGTGGCGGCGGGGGGGGGGGGGGCACCGCGAGGTGTGTAGCCGCCCCACAGCTCCGTGCAATCCCCTCCGTGCAATGCTACGCTGCGATCCCGTCTCCCCCCGCCCGGGGCGTGAAGCCCTCGGATGTGGGAGCCCTGCAGGGCGAGGGACCCTGCTGCCCAGGCGGGTTTGGGCTCCGTCTCGGAGCAAAGCGACGTGCCCAGAATGCAGCGACTGTCAGAAATGGGGGGCTTGGGGGCGCTGTATCCAGGGAAAAGCTCTGCCACGGGCCTCCAAATTGGGACCCCCGAGCCTCCCTGCAGCCCCCTTGGGGTGCAGCAAAAGTCGAGGCAACCCAGTACCCCCAGATTGCACAGCACGTAGGGCGGCCCCTTGGACTCACAGCGCCGGGTCTCACCCCCCCGACAGCAGAGTCCTCGCGCTGCAAGTCTGAGGGTGCGGGCCTGGGCAGGGTGGGAGGGGGGACGGGTGGGGGGGGCTCCGGGGGCAGAGTGGGTGGGAGGGGGGACGGGTGTGGGTGGGCTCCGGGGCAGAGTGGGTGGGTGGGGGATAATGGGATGAGCAGTGGGGTTCGGGCCCCACGATCTCCATCCATCTCCCGCCTCTCCCCACTGCAGCTCCCCCCGGCCCAGCCATGGCTCTGAAAGGTTCCTGCGCCGCGCTCCTGCTGCCCCTGGCCCTGCTGGGCGCATGGCTGGCTCTGGCCAGCGGGCAGCCAAATCCGTCTCCATCCAACGACCTCTTCCTGCGGCGGCGCTGGGACAACCCGAAGACGCCAGCCCCCAGCGGCACCAAATACTGCAGCCTGCTGACACGCTGCCGAGGGATCTCCAAGCAGAACAACACCTTCATCCACGCCCCCATCGCGTCCATCAACGGGGTCTGCGCTAAGAAGCCGAACGGGAAGGTGACAAGCCAAGGCCCTTTCAAGCTCACCAGCTGCAAATTCCAGGGATCCACCTACATTGGCACAAGCTTGTCCAAAAAGATTCGCGTGACGTGTAAGAGCGGGGTCCCTGTGACCTTTGTGAAGGTCGTCAACTAGAGGGCTGCAGGGACGCTCCAGCATCTCCGCTCCCTGCTCCCCCGCTACCCTAGAGCCTGCTGGCCAGTAGGGCCGCCCCTTCCCCGCCCCCTCACCCATCTGCCCCAGAGAAACGAGGCCTTCCAGCCTGGCCCTCCTGAGATCCCGGGCTCCACCTGAGCGCGGCTGATCCCCGCTCCCCGCCATGTGCCATTAGCCGCGTCCTGGTGCGGGGCCGGTTCCCCTCTGTCTGCGACTTCCTGGGCTTCCTAAGCGCAATAAACGGACCCGCCAAGCAGCCGCCGGTGTGTGTGTGCGATGCCTTGGGGGTCCAGGGAGGGTCTTTGACGGGAAGGGGACCCGGGAGACCGGACAGCCCCTCAGCCCGGTGAGACCTGCTGGGAGTGAGGCTGGTCTAGCCGCTGAGACGGGGGCTCCCGGTTTCCATCCTGTTCCATCTGTGAGTGGAGAGCGGGGCAGGAGCTGGGACTCCTGGGTCCTTTCCCCAACGTTGGGAGGCGAGGGGGTGAGAGAAGGGAGGTCGCTGGCTCTCAGGACCCTGGTCTCACCAGCACAGCGGGGTCCGGTTTGGTTTCCGTGCGATACTCACAGCCCTCGCTCCTGGCCCCAGACCGTGGGGGGGCGGGCGGGCTAATGGGAGGGGCAGCGTGTGGTGGGAGGGGATAACAGGAGAACGTAGGAACGGCCAGGCTGGGTCAGACCAAAGGCCCGTCCAGCCCAGAGTCCTGTCGGCCCACAGTGTCCAGCGCCAGAGCCCCAGAGGGAGGGAACAGAGCAGGGACCCATCCAGTGACCCCTCCCCTGACGCCCATTCCCAGCAGCTGACAGAGGCTAGGGACACCATCCCGGTCCAGCCTGGCTAATAGCCGCTGATGGACCTGTCCTCCAGGAATTTATCCAGCTCTTTTTTGAACCCTGTTCAATTCCTGGTTTTCACCACATCCTCTGGCGAGGAGTTCCACAGGTTGACTGTGCACTGCATGAAGAAAAACTGCCTTGTGTGTGTTTAAAACCTGCTACCTATTCATTTCAATTGGTGACCCCCTAGCTGAAGGACGGGTTTGGTGCCTAATTGTGTCCTGCCCCCGCCTTGCCGCAGAGATACAATGGCAGTGGCCACATCGCTCCAACTCTGCTGAGCAGCTGTGCCCAACCCTCAGTGTCTGAGCTGCTGCTTGCATGCTCCCCGGATGAGACTCCCCCTTTAGACCCACAGGGAGGGGGGGAGGGCTCCAGCTGGTTTGGGGGCTGAGCTGATTAATAGGGATGGGGCAGTTAATAGGTTTTTTGGATGGGGGAGGCTGGGGAGCAACTTGGGTTACTTACAACACCCAATCCTGACCCGCCTCTTGGCCTCCCCCTCACTGCAGCCCTGCACCCCTTTGCCCCCCCCAATAACCCGTCCCTACACGCCATTGGCTCCACGCTTCTGCACCAGAAATACCAGCATTCCCCAGGGACTGGCACGTGGGCTCTAGAAGTGGGCGCCGTATTCCTCAAGACCAATGCACTTGTCGGCAGGACTTCTCTGTGGTCTCTCCCCCAACCAGTCACACATGCACGACGCGCCACCGTCCTCCTCCTCGCAGGCTGCGTCGGGTTTGTAAGCCCCATGCTCACCCTCCACGTCGCTCGGGGGGGGCGGGGTGTGTGTGTGGAAAAGCCACCCCAAGTGTGACGTCACTTACACCGATCAGAGAGCTGATGTGACCGACGCTGCATCAGCCACAGGCTTTTCCGGCTCCGAGCGGCGGCCTGTCCGGTCTCCAATCCCAATGGAAGAGCAGCCCAGTTCTTCTGCCAAGGAATTTCACTCTCCAATGCCCGAGAGAGGCTGCGGGGCTGGAGTTCACCGACAGCCGTGACACCGTTCCCCTGGGCTCCAACACAGCCCTGAACTGGCGGGAGGCTCCGGCTGGCGTCCCGGAGAACGAGTCAGTTTCACAAAAGGAGCTTCCAGTTTCACTGGAGGGGGGGCTCTACTCGCACCTCCTCCGGCCACGGGGTCGGGACCACAGGGGCGTGGAGCCGGCATCAGGCATCGCTGGTGGCCGGGGGCGGCTGCAGGGGCTCCCCTGGGGGCAGCGATCGGAGCCGGGAGATGCCCCCCCCGAACGGGTAGGCCCGCTAGGGGAATGTGAGGGCTGGCACCAGCCCTACGGTGCACTGCGTTGGAGAGGCCGGGGGGAGTGAGAGCGACAGAGGCCGTGGAGGGAGACACACAGAGTCTGGCTGAGGGATTTCGGCCACCTTGTGTCCTCCTGACAGGACAGTTTGCCCAGAGCCGGGCCTGTCTGGAGCGGAGCAAGGGCCGCCCCTCACCTGCTGCAGCACACAGCAGCTGCAGTGCCTGGCACTCAGCAAGGGGCCCACTAATACTCCCCCAGGGGGCAGGAGATGGGCGCCGAGGGCCCCCTGCTGGCGGAAATGCATCGTCCCTGCACAGGGAGCCGGATCAGCAAGACCCGCCCTCGGCCTGAAGATGGGTCGGGGTGTCTCCACAGCACCTCGCTTTCCCCACTGGCAGCTGGGCCCAAGAGAAGCTCCTTCCCCCCGACCGTGTCCCTCCTTGCTCCTGCAGGACACTCCCCCGAGCTCTTCCGCCGGGGCTTGGGGCCTGCTGGGACTGCCCGAAACCAGCCACTGGGGCAGGCACCAGCTTCTGCCCTGGAGAGACGATGTTTTACTCAGGGTATGTCTGCACTTGCAGCCGATTTCGGAATAGGGCTGCTCATGTAGGCATCGGAATTGCAAATCACCCCCGGGATTTAAATATCCCGCACTTGATTTTCTTCCGGCCGGGCGCCATTTCTGAAATTGACAAGCCCGGAATAACTGCCCACATCTACACACGGCGGTGAAACAGGTGTTGGAAATAAAGCCCCTAAATCGAACTACCTGTTATCCTTCCTGCAATGATGTGTAACAGGTAGTTCGATTTAGGGGCTTTATTTCGAGTGCCCATTTCACTGCCGCGTGTAGATGTGGGCAGTTGTTCCGGGCTTGTCAATTTCAGAAATGGCGCCCGGCTGGGAAGATGCAAATCAAGTGCGGGATATTTAAATTCCAGGCTTGATTTGCAATTCCGACGCCTACATTAGCAAGTGTAGACACAGGCTAATTCCGAAATCGGCTGCAAGTGTAGACATACCGTAAGAGAATCAGTAGATAAGGAAGATCCCTGGATCAGCTCCCTGAAGATCGATAGAGGGTGTGTGTGGGGATAGATAGATAGATAGATAGATAGATAGATAGATAGATAGATAGATAGATAGATAGATAGCGATGGAGCTTTTTTTTTGTTAAAAAAGAGGTGTTGGTACTCCAGGGCTACGTCTATGCTTCGCATTGTTGCACAAGAAGATATGCAAATGAGGTGTAGTGATGAATATTACTGTGCCTCATTTGCATACCTAATGAGCCGCCTGTGACGGACCCAGCAGGGTCCGCACTAGGAGCGGGGGAGGCTCCCCCTCCCGAGCGGGAAGCGGCGGCCATGGACGGCCGAAAGCCGCTCGACACTGTGCCGCCGGCCCCGCCGCGGCAGGAAGCGGGGGCGGGCGCGTGCCGGGGGAAGCCGTAGGCTGCCGCGAAACGCCCGGCTAGGGCACCACGGTTTGCGCCCATGGGCGGAGCCATGGGTGCGTTCCGGCGGGAGCCGGGCTGGAAAGCCCCGGAGGGGGCGGGGCTTACGCCCCTGACCTCACCCGCCAGCGCCCATAACAGGGGTCGGGGACGCTCAGAAGGGGGGGAGCGAGCGGGCAGCCACCCTGGCTTCCCGGCACCCCAAGCACCCGGCCTTCCGGGCAACGAATGGAGACGACGCCGGCAGCTGGCGACTCGCCCTGGGACGGGCACGGCGTCTGCGACGGGGTAAGGGACTTAACCCTGCGCCGGCACGGGGGGCCGGCGGCGCGAGAGTGGAAGGAGTCCGAGGCGGGACCGTTTTGGCGCCCGTGGGCAGGCGAGTTTCGGGCAGCTGCCCCGCCTGCCGTGGGGGGATCGCTCTAAGGCACCCACCCCACTTAGGGCCTCGGGCTGGGACCCAGTGGTGAGGGCGAGCCCGGGTCCCCCACTCCCCACATCCCGACCTCAGCGTAGGTCCTCAAGGCGGAAATAGCCGAACACTTTACCCAACCTCCCCCTACCCGCCGAGAGGGACCGAGAGGAAGGGAGTAGGACCAGAGGGATGGCTCAAGAGCCCTGGCCGGGCCCCCGAGCGGGGGCCACCCGGGAAGGTACCGGCCCGGGTCCGCCGAGCCCTCCCGGCCCCACTCAGGGCGAGGGGTGATCGCCCCGGGGCCAGACTCACTCATGGACCCCGGATAACGGGATAACTGAACGCTCAAAGGCGGTGGGTTCGCGGAGCCCCACCCCACTCCGCCGGCCCCGGCACGGGGTGTGGGCGGAAGCCACGGGGTGTAGAGCTCGCACCCTTAAAACCCGCCACACCGCCATTTATGCAGAAGGGGCTTTTGCACAAGAAGGAGCCGCCTATCTATCAAGTTACGAAGGAGAGACTGGAGCAGATGTCCCCTGATCCGTGGAGCGCTGCTCCAAATCACAGCTGGCCCTTTCCGAAAGGCAGCGTCGGCGACTCGTCCTGCCGACCGCACACCGAGGAGGGGACGAGGACGTTGGGAATTGGGCGATGGAGCGACGCTTTTGGAACTTGCGTATAAGAAGGTTCTGTTGGGCCCGGGTGGCTGAGAATGATCAGAGGGGAGGTGAAATGTGCTTCATGTCGTCAGTGGAAAACTCCACCTCCCCACCTCAAAAGAGGGGCTGCAGAACTTGATTTCATTTGCAAGTTTAACACTTGCAAGAGAGGCTTCAACAAAGACCGTAACTGGATGGCCGGCTACGTTCCACATCCTAATGACATAACAAGCCAAGCACGGGGTACTCAAAAGTACTTAGAACCCACTCTATCCGCTTCATTTAGCATGGACGCTCTAATTCACCATTTTTTCCCAATTTTTTTCTTTCCCTCCCCATCCCCTCTTTTTCTCTGCTATTGATCTGCACCCTGGACCCCTTCGCTCCATTCATCTGAAGAAGTGGGTTGTGCCCAAGACAGCTCATGATACTGTCTACGAATTTTTGTTACGTCTTGAGGATGCTGCAGGAGTATTCATTATTTTTTAAAGTATTTTCTACCTACCAAAGCTGCAAATCTTATTCCTGAGCAAATTCTGCACCAAACACTTCAATAGCATGGACACAATATTTGAAAATTCTACCTACGTTAGTTGCCAAAATACCCCAATCTAACCCTACCAGTATCAGTTGTTCAGGTCATGTATTTCAAACTGCCTGCCAAGGGTATGTCTGTAACAATAAAGACAAAAACATTCTGGTTTGACCAATGTTGACAAATATTTTGGCAAACGAATTCCTTCCAAGGCACATTAACGCAGAACGTTGGATAATACACTTAAGCTCCTGTGCAGAAGTGTGTTCCCACACCCCTCAGACGCAGTACAAAAGGCTGGGGGAGTCTGGGGTAATGGAGCCTGGAGTGAACCTGTAGGGTTGTTGGATGTGGGTGGAAAAAAGGATTGGAACAAGTTTTTGGGGGAGGAGAAAGATTGTTAAGGAGTTGCGGGGGAGGTTCCTCCACGCAGACCTTGCCTGACTGTAACCCTCTCCCATTCACTCAGGTGCATATGCTATTGTCCTCACACCTCTTCCCTGGCTATCTCTGCTGCCTGCTCCTTTGCATCCCCATGTGTCCCTGCAGCCCCTCTCCACCATCCCCATGTGGCCGTTCACCACCACTTCCCACCCACCCTGGCTGAACGCTGGCATCTCATTAGCTCCCCAGCCCTTACCCTGGTCTTCCTCCTCCACTAGCCATTCTGAAGACCAGTCTGTGTCCCCCACCCTTGGCCCACTCTCTGCTAACTGAGCATCGTGGGCAGGGTGCTGTGATAAACTTCTGGTTCCAGGGGAATTCTGCACCACTGGGTGTGCACAGAAACTTTTCCCTAGAGAAAATACACTGTCCTAGCAAAGTGCTGCAGTGGCACCTTTTGCCCACCAGAGGGCACCATGGCACCATAACAGCCCCACAGCAGCCTCTCCTGGCTGGAAGGCAGAACTGCAGCCGTTCGCCTGCAACATGCGTTTTCTGCAGCCAAAAATACCCTTCTGCGCCAGACATAGATTCTGCGCGTGTGAGCCATGCGTGTGGCACAGAACTCCCCTTTAGAGCTGGTTGTCAACTCACAGGGCCATGGCCAATCAGGCTTATGGATTTGCTTCAACACAGAGTCTATTAGGGATAGTTGCTTGTATTAATCTCATTGTCACTACTATTACAGGGTTAATACTGCCAAATGGTTACACAGCTACTGCAAAGTGACACATCAATAAGCACAGGCAGAGCAATGCATAAAAGAGTAACAGGCACTTAGAAATGCTTACGCCCTTCAGTCTGCGGGGAGTCCCGTTTTTGTCACCTTGCACTAGGCCGCAGTGGATGTTGCTCCAGCTGGGGGAATCCAGGGCACCCTCCAAGGTCTAGGTCCCTGGTGAGACTCACCAGGGATGGGACTTCCAGTGATCTTCTACCTTAGCTGTTGTGACGGACCGGGTCGTGTCTGGGCACAACTGAGGGCATCCGCTCAGGGCGAATTGCTCAACTTCAGGGCTCCTTACAGTACCCAGACTGGTGACCTCTCCAAACAGGCCACAAACCAGTCCCATAGAGCGCTTCAGCTGCCTGCCTGAAGCCTCCCGAGCAAAACCCCTCTGACACCCCAGCAATATCCGTGCACCAGATGGCCCCGGGCCTATACACAGGTGTGGGGGGGTCCTAGTACCCAATCCCACCTACCCTGAACAAGTTCTGTCCAGTTCCAAGAAACCAGCCACAGATCCCTGGTCAATTTACCCTCTGGATCTTACCCACAAATCACGCGGGGCCAATCCTTTAGAATCTATAGCTAAAGGTTTATTATCACAAGCAAGAAAAGCCTGAGAGTGAGGTTGTTAAAGAATAGTACGTTACATGCACCGAATCTCCCAGTCCTCGATGCAGGCTCTAGCAGAGATGTTACAGCTGCTGGTTTAAAAGTTCTTGTTGCACATCCTAGCATCAGGATGGGCTCACAGGTCTTCCGGGCTCTTCGATCCCTGCAATGCTGCCTCTGGGATGAAGTGCTGAGCTGAGAACAAAATGACATCGACCACATGGCCTCTTTATACCCCCTTCGGCCTCTTCTAGTATGTAGCAAGTCACCTGGACAGAGGCCAATCTCTGTGTTCCCTGCTGGCTGCTCTCAGGTGACAGCCCCCATTCTTTGGGTGTGTCCTTGGCCCATTGAGAGCCATTGTCCCACAAGGCCTCAGTAATTAGCATGTCCACAGGCCTGGCCCTGCCCAATGCTCAACCACATGCAGGGAAATCTTCAGTGTCCATATAAGTACATGCTAATAATTGCACACACAGACATTATACAAACACATGAACAGCGTACATAGGATTATCCAATAATAAGCTTCTATTCAATACCTCACATGGCCCCCTTCTATACCATTTTTGGGGCCAACACCCCCACCTATGAGTGCATCAGTGATCTGGCTGCTCCCCTCAAGATCCAGCAACGTGACAGCTGTTTACCGAGTGTGTGCATACTGGCTCAATGCCATTCAACGTTCCCACTGAGCTGAGAACCGAGGTCATGCTATTTATTCCATACTAGGGTCTCAGCTAGGAAGCATAGGGCTGCAGCTGATGAAGGCCATCTGACGGAGAACTGCTGGTGTTTTCACTGGCATGGTTCATGGCTTGCCAAGAGGAATACAGATGTAACCCCTGCAGGCCGACATATGGCTTACACCACACTGGCATGCACTGATTTCCTGTCTTTAGATGGGGACAGAAGAAAGAGTTGGAAAAGTTCTAGCAGTGTCTGACCAGCATGCACAGGCATAATCTGCACGTGGCTGGAAAGCCACCGCTGTCACTTGATTGCTTGGTGGTGATGGGGGACTTAACTACCCAGAAAGGGGCACTGAGGTGCAGACAGCTGGGTGGTACCCATTCTTAGCTTGTTCTGAGAGACAGCCGTCCTTTTCCATCCCCTGGTAAAAAGCCTAGAAGAGAAACTGAGGCACAAAGAGGACTCATAAAAATATGATAATATATTTCCACTGCATCACGGCTCTTCCCCTTCAAACTGAGCAGGGTCACTTTAACCAGGGCCTGGGGAAGTTCAAATGCACCAATGTTATCCCTTCAGGTGGCAGAGCCTTCCCCGTCCCCGTGGTCCCCATATGACCAGGCCCTTGTAAGAATTTCAGCAGAGTCTTGTTCAAGAGAGTCCACCAGGGCCTGGCCACCCTCTGACCAGGCGTCTCTGTTAACAGCAGCGTCCTTCTGGCTGTTTCACCCTTCTCTATTGCTTCCCCCGGAGAGGCCAAACCAGCTCGGCCAGCATCCGTTCCTGCCTGAGACTCCTCACGTCAGCTGGGTCCCAGCTACCACTGGGCTCACCTCTGCCTCTGCTTCCCAGCGAGGGCAGTGAGCTGGCTTCCCGGGCAGCGGGGCTTCCCGTGTGACTCACATCCCCTGGGTGGAGGCGGGTGGGTGCCCCACTCACATCCCGGCGTCTGGTGAGACAGAAAAGTGTCCGGAGCTTAACAGCCCTTCCTTTGTGTTGGCAGCCGAGGGGAAAACCCTTCTCCCTGCCAGCTCCGCTATTTGCATGTTCCCTGGCATCTGCTTTCATCGGCAGGCGGGCGCGGCTTCAGGCCCGGGGCCGACACAGGGGCTGGTTTTGTCTTGGCGTGAGCACAGTTGCCCCATGGAGCAGCTCACATCCCCGAGATCCCCACTCCCAGCCACTCTGTCCCTTCCTGGCTCTGCCTCCGGGTCGTAGCCTTGAGCAGAGCAAACAGCTTCCCAGGTGGAAACTTAGCCTAGGCCGTGCAGGCCGCCTGCATCCAATGGGGTTGCACCACAAAAAGGGGTCCCCCTCCCCAAATCTCTCCACCCCGTGGAGGTCTCCCTACGCACTGCCACTTGCACGGGGGCTCGGACGAGTCTGAGCCAACGAAATTCCAACGGGGCATGTGTACTGGGGCTAGAGTGAGCCTCCTTGTTCAAAGCCTGCCTCACTTTCCATCTGACCTCCTTTGTCGGCCTCCCAGGGAGAGCCCTGACCCTCTCCAGCACACGTCTCTTAGCTCGAGGCTGGGGGAGGCGGGGCAAGAAGCAGCCCGTGGACCAGACATGGGTCTCCAAGGTAAGTTCCTGGCATGTCGCGGGCACTATATTCACCTGCACGTCTGTAGGAACAGCCACTGGCAGCTCCCATTGGCTGCAAATAGACATCACAGACCCCTACACCACTTCCACAGCTCCCATTGGCTGCGGATCGACATCATGGAGCCCTACACCACTTCCACAGCTCCCATTGGCTGCGGATCGACATCACGGAGCCCTACACCACTTCCACAGCTCCCATTGGCTGCAGATCGACATCACGGAGCCCTACACCACTTCCACAGCTCCCATTGGCTGCGGATCGACATCACGGAGCCCTACACCACTTCCACAGCTCCCATTGGCTGCGGATCGACATCACGGAACCCTACACCACTTCCACAGCTCCCATTGGCTGCAAATCGACATCACGGAACCCTACACCACTTCCACAGCTCCCATTGGTTGTGGATCGATATCACGGAGCCCTACACCACTTCCACAGCTCCCATTGGCTGCGGATCGACATCACGGAACCCTACAGCACTTCCACAGCTCCCATTGGCTGCGGATCGACATCACGGAACCCTACACCACTTCCACAGCTCCCATTGGCTGCGGATCGACATCACGGAGCCCTAAACCACTTCCACAGCTCCCATTGGCTGCGGATCGACATCACGGAACCCTACACCACTTCCACAGCTCCCATTGGCTGCGGATCGACATCACGGAGCCCTACACCACTTCCACAGCTCCCATTGGCTGCGGATCGACATCACGGAGCCCTACACCACTTCCACAGCTCCCATTGGCTGCAGATCGACATCACGGAGCCCTACACCACTTCCACAGCTCCCATTGGCTGCGGATTGATATGACGGACCCCTACACCACTTCCGAGAGTCATTCTTCTACTCTACTCTTCGCTGGTTAGGCCTCAATTGGAAAATTGTGTCCAATTCTGGGCACCACATTTCAGGAAAGATGTGGAGAAATTGGAGAGGGTCCAGAGAAGAGCAACAAGAATGATGAAAGGTCTAGAGAACATGAGCTATGAGGGAAGGCTGGAGGAATTGGGTTTGTTTAGTTTAGAAAAGAGAAGACTGAGGGGGGACATGAAGCAGTTTTCAGGTATCTAAAAGGGTGTCACAAGGAGGAGGGAGAAAACTTGTTCTCCTTGGCCTCTGAGGACAGGACAAGAAGCAATGGGCTTAAACTGCAGCAAGGGAGGTTTAGGTTGGACATTAGGAAAAAGTTCCCAACTGTCGGGTGGTCAAACACTGGAATAAATTGCCCAGGGAGGTTGTGGAATCCCCGTCTCTGGAGATATTTAAGAGCAGGTGAGATAAATGTCTATCAGGGATGGTCTAGACAGTATTTGGTCCTGCCATGAGGGCAGGGGACTGGACTCGATGACCCCTCGAGGTCCCTTCCAGGCCAAGTGTTCTATATGATTCTATTCCTGCAGCTCCCATTGGCTGCAGATTGACATTCTGGACCGGTCCACCGCTTGCCACAGCTCCAATTGACCAGAAACCGTCAGGAACCGTACCTGTGGTCACACAGGTAAATATGAGGCTGGTGGCCCTCCGAGTGCTAATCCTGGCCAACTGCATCCGGCCTGTTGGCTGCTTATTGCCCGTCCCTGTCTCAGCCCCTCGCCTCATCCCTTCCCCGTCCAGACTCCTAGCTAAGAGGCAAAGAGACTCCTTTCCCTCCAGGTCCTTGGTTGCTTAGGTGTCAAACGGATTTGCCTTTGTCGTCTCATATGCCCCACCGATATGGGGACCAAGTCCCGGGTGATGCCCACCGCTAGCTCTCTTAGCCTGTGCCGAGAGCAAGCAGTCCCTTTCCGCCCCTCCGCTGGGGAACAACGGAGCCCCGGGGGAAAGTGAGGCACATAGCACACGCATAAAACATTATTTCAAAATATTCGCCCTTGTTCACACATGGGGGTAAACCTGAACTAGCTACCAGGACACCCAGGAGTCCAGAATCCCAGCCCCCTTGCTCCGTCTCCCAGGCCCCACCAGAAGCAAAGAGCTGGCCGACGCTATTTCATAAAGGGCCATGAAAGCGCAGCACTAATTGAAACAGAAAATAGCTCCAGACAATTCGCTCTCGAGGGCCCCAAACGGACTGGAGCCTGTTGCGGCAGGTTTCTCAGCCTCAAAATCTTTTTCAGCACCGCTGGTGGATTTTCCATTAAATCAGGATCCTGAGTTTTTCCCATCCCTCCCCTCCACCGGGTACAGCTCTCCATGAAAATACAGGCTCCTTTCCCCCTCTCTGAGACAAGTCTACTGTCTCTGGTTGCCGCGCAGACTACACCCTTTCCGGTCAGTCTCCCGCCTTTTCCCAAGCTGGTTTCACATCCCCCCATTCATTTCCTTTCCCTGTTGCCTGAATATGAAAATGTACTTCCCATTGTCGCTGGCCACAGGAGCCAGGTTCCTCGGAGGGGCAGGGAGGGTGCTCAGAGAGGCAGGCAGATGGGAATAAGGGCAACCCCATTAGCAATTCAAATGTTGACAGGGTAATGGGAGGGTGGTGCACCTCGCTAGTGCTAATAATAATCATTAGAGACATGAGGGAAACAATTTGCGTTTCCTATCGGGAAAACCCCCGTTTCTCCCGTGGCGAGGCTGCGGACCTTCCACCACAAAGGCAGGGAGCACCCACATCTCTGTGGACAGCGCGGCTACCAACAGCGCGCTCCTAGAACGCGAAGCCCCGGGGAGCGGAAGTGAGAGACACTCTGGGCCATGCCCATATTGCCGGGCGGTTCCTCCCGACGGCCTCCTTCACACTAGAAAGCCTGAATTGCATCAGCTGGGCAGCTCCCTCAGTCACACCTGCCGGAAAGGCTGCTGGAACAACAACTTCCCACGGCCCAGCAGGTGTGAGCGAGGGAGGCGCCGAGCTGATGAAATTCTGGCTTTCTAGTAGGAAGGAGGCTGCCGGACATTGCAGAGATGCAACCTGCCTTTGCCGGCCCTCAGGTCGGGCGTGCACAAACGGTAGTCCCTGGACAGCCTGGCGGGACAGACAAGAGAGACACACGTGTGTGCATGGGCTGTAAACACACGAGGGTGTGGGGGGGAGGTGCACACGGGGAGCCCAGTATGAAAACTGTAGCTGGGCCGCATTCCTACAGCATCTTCTGCAGCGTCACAGAGGCACTTTTGGCTTCCCTGGGTGCCGGGGCCATAATTGGTTTTGTCTCAGTGAGCCACACGGAGCTGGAGCCTAGAGGGGATGTGGAAGCCGAAAGCCAGGGGGGTCCTACTCCTCTGTAAATTGGGCTGGGCTCCCTAGGGAGGGGGTGGCATCTCCATTCCTACAGATGTTTCAGTCCCGGCTTGAGCCCTGGCTGGGATGACTGAGTTGGGGCTGGTCCTGCCTCGGACAGCGGGCTGGACTCGGTGCCCGCCCTGGGGCTCTGATTCTAGGATTCGGGGGCACTGCAGGGATCTTTCGTTTCGGTATGAGGAGTGTTGCTGTAGAGAGAATGCGGAAGCCAAGAACACGCAGGGTGGGCAGGAGAGGAGCAATGCGGTTAACCATGAACATTATTTAGTCCCTGGAGAGCCTGGTGGGACAGAGAAGAGACACACACGTGTGCATGGGCTGTAAACACACGAGAGTGTCGGGGGGAGGTGCACACGGGGAGCCCAATATGAAAACTGCAGCTGTGCCCCATTCCTGCAGCATCCTCCGTAGCGTAAGAGGCACTGTGGGCTCCCCTGGGGTCCCAGGGCCAGGTCGGTCTGGGCCCCCTTAACCACACCATGCTGGAGCCTCAAGGGGACAGAATTCATAGATTCCCACGGCGGGAGGCCCCTGATTTCATGGCCTTTTCTGCTTCTTCCCTGGAGAACAGCCAGATGTGTTAGCAGCTGGCCCGTATGGACACCCCTCATTCTTGCGGGGCACCTCCAGAATTTTGTCTGCTTCGGTGATGTCGCACAGGCGTGTGACACTGTCATTTGGAGAGACCGGCAGCTGCCTTGGAGCTGTCGGATTTACTGCCACCCCGAAGTCCATCGCAAGCGGCTGCCCCCAATCTAGACAGATGTTTGGGGGAAGGACGTGCCAATCTCCGTCAAAAGTGCAAAAATCCCACAGAGCCAGAAACAGCCAAGTGGGTCGGAAGACGGCCCAGAGAGCTTGCTGGGAAAAGTCACGTCAGACGAGGGTACACCAAGGCCTAGCAAAGCGTGGAAGTGGGGTGCATGGGGAGGGCTGGCTAGAGAGACACACCAGTGTGTAGGGACGGGGGACAGATTGAGGGCAGCTTTTGTATCGCGTTCGCACCTGTCTCTCTTCCACCCCTGGTGTCAAAGCCGGGAACCCGCATGGCCAGGTTTCAGAGCAGTGTAACACAGGCCTCTCTGGCGGCACCCGCACGCTGCAGCAGTAAAACCCCCTTCCTACGGCTACTCGCGGTCCAGAAAGGAAAACACCAACTTTTGCTCCTTTCAGGGCTGGCGGGTGAGTTTCCGGGAGCCAGTCTTAGGTATTTCATGTTTGGCCTCGGCTGCGTTTTGTGTATTTGAATCTCTTGCTTGTGAGTCTTGTGTGCTTCCCGTGTTGTGTGTCTGTGTGTGCTGTGGGCACATACCGCTTGGCTGGGGGCATCCTACCCGTCTCCTCTCCCCCCTGGAGTTTGTCTTTGTGGTTGGCATGTCTGAGCCTCCTGCTCCTGTGAGTCAGAGCCGGGTGATTCCCGGGAGCTGTCTCGGGACGGTGTTTGCTCCCCTGCCGGTGTGAACGAGGCCTTTGTCCATCTCGGCGTTGTTTCCTGGGTGAGCGGCAGCATTCCCCAACTGGTTTCTTTCCACACCCACGCCCTGCCCTGCCTGGACTCACTGCGGGAGGAAGGCGGATCTAAACCCAGCCATGGCTTGGGGCACGAGGAAATCAACGACCCCTCATCTCCCCATCGGGCTCCCAGGGTGTCTCACACGTGCTGTGTCCTTCCCAGTCTTGCTGCCCTCTCGTTATTGAATGTCCAAGGGCTGCTCCTCGTTAAGGGGCTCCCAGACAGCGGCCTTCCTCCTTCGGCGAATTGCTCGCATCCGGCAGGGAGGAACAAAGTTTCACGCCGACTCCCGGCCCTGCTGTGCCATGACGCTAGTTCTCTGGGGATCAGCGCGCCAAGGCTGGGAACCAGGCATTGTGGGTCGGGGAGCGGGACAGCTGGTCTAGAAGTAACCGGCTCATCTCCTCTCTTCTTGTATTAACAGCGCCGTATTAACATAGGCTTCACCTTTACATTGCCACATGGATTTAGACACCTCCCTTTCCCCCCGAGCTCAGCTGCATCGAAATCCCTTGGGGGAGGGCTTGCAAAAATTCAGCCTATGATGTGCGTGGGTGCACCTCTCTCTCTGCCCCACGTTGGCAGAAATATAATGACCAGAGAGAGGGGAATACACGGGTTTCATAGCTCATTATCATGCACAATGGGTCACGGACTGTGAAATCCAGACTTCCGTAGCTTTTCCTGCGGCTTTCACCAGGGAGAGCCACGTTTCCCAAACGGGGGGCCCCACCCCAAAAAGGACTGTGGGGCTGCCAGAAGGTGACTGCTGTGAGGTCGCAGTATCGTCACCCTTCCTCCTGTGCTGCCTTCCGAGCTGGGAGGCTGGAGAGCAGCGGCTGCCCACAGCAAGGTGGAAGTAATGGCGGCAGGGCCATGCCAGGCCGTGTCATCCGTCTGGCTGCGCTGCTGCCTTCTCAGTTGGGCGAGGACCCCCCGTCACTCCATGGTGAAATTCACACGTAACTATTGGAAATCAGGACATTACAAGGACTGTGACACTGACCCAAAGGGACTGTCAGTTTCTAAGGGCGCATCTGCAGGAGGCGGCAGGGGACGGGGACGGCGGGTGGGGACCTGCGGAGCTGTGGGAGGAGGGGAGCGCAGGGCTGGCGGACCCGGGGGCTGCAGGCCAGGCTGAGCTGTGGTTGGCCCTTGATTAGGAAAGAGCCGGGGGGTCAGGAGTTGTCCGTCTGCACGGCCCACAACGGTGTGTCTGTTGGGCGCGTCGGCTTTGCTGCGCCAGCTCCGACGTGCCTGAGGACAGCCACGGGGCCACGGCCGTGAGGTCTGTGCTGCCTGCGAGCCGTGCCCACAAAGCAGGCATGGCCCCACTGGCCTGTCCCAAAATTGCTGCTTTGCTGGCTGGCTGGACACACCCTGAGATGTTCCCGAGGAAACTGGCTGCTCGATTCCCACAGCTGCCGTGCCCACTGGGCCACGGCTCTGAACTCCCCGAGGTTGGGAAATGCTGCTGGCCCACTTCTCGCCTGGATTTCCCCTCCCACTCCGCCCCCTCTGCATCCGGCTGGGCTCTATATAGGCTGCTCCAGGCAGGGAAGGAGTATCCAGGTGCAGCTCCACAGAGACTGAGACCCGGAGCTTCAACCCCAGCAAAGGAACCAGCGCTAGGTGAGTGGCACGAGATCCCACCCACCGGGGGAGAGGGGAGAACAGAGACACCGGCGCTGCAGAGGGGTGGGGAGTCCAGCTGGGCCGGGGCTCCATGCACCTCGGGGATGGGATTGGCGAGGGGTCAGGACTCCTGGGTTCCTTTCCCAGCTCTGGGAACGAAGCGGGAGGAATAGGCTGGAGGAGACACTGCCCTGATCTCAGCTGGGGTCCCAGAGGTGCCGGGCTCCAGGGGCCCCTGAAGGCAGCTGGGACATCCCAGGACTATGGTCTTACAGGGGATGATGGGGGGTGGGAGGGGTTGATGGGCTGTAGGGACGGGTTTGGGCCAAGGAGTTACCATGGAGAAAGCAGATCCACCCCCTGCCCTAGTTCATAAGAGTGGCCAGAGCGGGTCAGACCGAAGGCCCGTCCAGCCCAGGGTCCTGTCGGCCACAGTGGCCAGCACCAGGTGCCCAGAGGGAGGGAACAGAACCGGGAACCATCCAGTGACCCCTCCCCCTCGCCCATTCCCAGCCCTGGCACACAGAGACCAGGGACCCTCCCTGCCCATCCATTGATGGACCCAACCTCCATGAATTTCGCTGGTTCCTTTCTGAACCCTGTTCCACTCCTGGTCTTCACAACCTCTCTGGCGCTGTCTCCGTCCATCCCCCCTCCCCACTGCAGGCGGATCCAGACACAGCCATGGCTCTGACAGGTACCTGGTCCACGCTCCTCCTGCCCCTCTTCCTGCTGGGGGCTGGCCTGGCCCTGGCCAACAAGCATCCCTGGGACGAGCAGAACGACAGATTCCTCCTGCGGCACTGGAACTACCCCAGGAGCGAGGCCCCCAACGGCACCTACTGCCAGGCCATGATGCAGCGCCGGGACCTGTCGGGCCAGGACTCCAACACCTTCATCCACGCGCCCGCGGGCTCCATCAACAGCATCTGCAGCCTGGGTGGTAGGCCCGGCCTGCCCAACCAGCGGCGCAGCGTGGCGCCCTTCCACCTCACGCTCTGCGCCCTCAACGCCACCAGCCACGCCTACACCGAGACGCGCTACCACCGCAGGGTCGTCCTCGCCTGCTGGAGAGGGCTCCCCGTGGACTATGTGAAGCACATCTAGGGCCCGGCGCCGGGCCGGAGGGGGACACGGCGGCTTCCTCCTGCCCCCTTGTCCCTTCCCCGCCGGCCACGCTCCCAGCGTCTCGCCTGCCACTTAGTGGCCATCGAAACACCTGTCCCTTCATTAATTTATTGAACCCACCGGTTTTGCCCTTCCGGTGTCCAGCCTGATCCCGGATTGGCCTCACGTTTACCGCGAGTCAGTGTTATTCCTCATCGGTCGTTATTTATGCACCTTTCCCCCAACCCCCGTGTCCTGCAATTCCAGGTGTTCTCAGCACTCAATAAAACCCGATTCCTGGCACAGAGCCCTTGTTGTGTTATTCTGGGCAGGGAAAGGGGATGAGTCACCGGCGCGCTGGGAATGCCGGGCGGCTTTTCCCGAGCGGTTCTCTTTGCTTTCAGTCTTTGCCTCCTGCTAGGGACGCAATGCAGGAGTTTTGGCTTCTCTGTCTGGCCCTTTTCAAACCTACCAGACCCCCTCACCCACTAAAAATAGAATATCGTGTCCTGAAATGTATTGGCCTCTTTGAACCCACTCAGCCCCTCTCTTCTGCTAGCAACAAGGGTCCGGATTCCCAGATGCCCTTGTGCTAGTCCACTGGACCCCCAAACAGACTGGTGCTAATCCGCAAAGGCTCCCCGAAAGCAGACATCACCCAACAGCCATAAACCTTCATGCTTCAGGGCAGGGACCGGTCGTGAACTGGGCATGGTCAGGAGGAAAATGCCTCCGAGCCAGTTTTACTCTAATTCCCTTTGGGGGTGGGGACAATAATTCCTTCTCCGGCAGGAACTGGGGCTGGCTTGTGTCAGAAACTGAGCTGGGGGACCCCAGCTCTGTGCCAGCCCCCAAATCTCCGCTCAGAACAGGGTCATCCGGTCACAGACACCAGGGGCTCTAGTTTCTGTGGGGCTGGAGATTCCAAACCAATTCTCCAACTAGACCGGCGTGCCAAGGGGGCGATGGAGCATTTGGGAGGCAGGTGCCGGACTCCGGACTACACCCCCAACTCCTGTTGTCCCAAACCGGAACCTTCTCTCTCTCTGTCCCATTCTCCCTCCCCACAACTAGCGCTCCTCCCCCCAGGACTTTGTTCTCCACCCCTGGGCTGGGCTCCTCGGCCCACAACCCCCTGCTGCTCTGTCTCCAGACCCGTCTAGGTGCAAGATGGCTCTCTGGAGAACATGGGGCCCAGCAGGGATTTGAACCCAGGACGTTACACCCTGGCAGCAAGGTTCCTAGAGCCGGACCAACAAGCGGGGCAGTTCCAGCCCTGCACTCTCAGGCTGCTCCAATGCTACACTCCGGCTGTGTCTAGACACTGCTGTGTCCAGGGAATGTGGCACGTTTTGTGGAAGAGCAGATAGGGAATCATGGAAATGGAAGAGTCCTCAGAAGTCATCAAGTCTAGTCTTCTGCCCAAGGCAGGACCAGTCCCAACTCGCCCTGTCTTCCTCGTGCCCGGTGTAGACAGGCCAAATGCTGGAAAAAGCTCTTCCGACAAAGCGAGTGGAAGAAGGTACGCACATTGTGGAGCGCTATTTGGGTACCTGCTTCCGACAGAAAGCGGCGGTCCAGACGTAGCCTCGGAGTCCTGTCCGTTTCTGGTGGTGTCTCCTGTGCTTGTGTCCCGTGTGTGTGTGCACGTCTGGGTGCATTTCTCTGAGTGTCTCCTTCCACACCCCACATTCCTTCCCTTGCCTCGGGGCAGGAAAGCAAAACTGCAGCACAACCGGAGCGGTTCCTTTGAAAACTCAAACCCAGCCTCTACCCCAACAGGAAATAATGTATGCCTCTCTCTCTCTCTCTCTCTCTCTCTCTCTCTCTCTCTGCCTCTCTCTCTCTCTCACACACACACACACTGCCACTCTCTCTCTCTCTCTCTCTCTCTCACACACACACACACACACACACACACACTCTGCCTCTCTCTCTCTCTCTCTCTCTCACACACACACTCTGCCTCTCTCTCTCTCTCTCTCTCTCTCACACACACACACACACACTCTGCCTCTCTCTCTCTCTCTCTCTCACACACACACACACACACACACACACACACACTCTGCCTCTCTCTCTCTCTCTCTCTCACACACACACACACACTCTGCCTCTCTCTCTCTCTCACACACACACACACACACACACACACTCTGCCTCTCTCTCTCTCACACACACACACACACACACTCTGCCTCTCTCTCTCTCTCTCTCTCTCACACACACACACACACACACACACACACACTCTGCCTCTCTCTCTCACACACACACACTCTGCCTCTCTCTCTCATACTCTCACACACACACTCTGCCTCTCTCTCTCTCTCTCACACACACACTCTGCCTCTCTCTCTCTCTCTCTCTCTCTCTCTCACACACACACACACACACACACACACACTCTGCCTCTCTCTCTCTCACACACACACACACACACAACCTGCCTCTCTCTCTCTCTCTCTCTCACACACACACACACACACACACACACACACACACACCCCGCTTGTCCTTTGCCATCACATGCAATTTCTTTCACTGCATGCCTGGGGATGGCTGGATAGAGAGAGAAAAGTTTCCAGCACAACTACCCGTGCGGATTCATCTAACTCTACGGCACAGAAGTGCACATTTTCCATTCTACTGATGGCCGCAAGCAAACCAGTGTGGATCCGGTGTAACCTTCTGGCTCTTTGTTTTGTTCTGTCTTGGTCATGTGCTCTAATCAGCGCCATCAATTGGACCTGCCAGAAATGCAGGGAGCCAGCCAACGTGCCTGATTCATCTGCCGACCCAAGCTGTTCCCTTTCTGAACAGCCAGCCTGGGTTTAATCCTTAGAGGAAATCATTTAGGGTGCTCATCAGTCAGTCTCTCCCTTGTGGGAATGAAATTAATAGGTGGCAGGTTTAAAACATCGGTCAGTCTCTCGCAAAGGAAATTAGTAGGGAGCAGGTTTCAAACAAACACAAGGAAGTATTTCTTCACACAGCGCAGACAACTTGTCCTTGCCAGAGGATGTTGCAGAGTCTAGGACTTAGGCGTAGTTCAAAAAAGAACTAGATAAATTCATGGTGGTTGGGTCCATCAATGGCTGCGAGCCAGGTGTCCCTGGACTCTGTGTCTCAGAAGTAGGAATGGGTGACGGGGAGGGATCACTTGATTCCCTTTTGTTCACGTCCTCCAGGACACCTGGTATTGGCCACTGTCAGCTGACCCGCTCCCTGGACGCAGACAGGACCCTGGGCTGGACGGGCCTTTGTTCTGACCCAGTCTGGCCGCTCTGATGCTCGTACGTTCTTCCTTCCTTCTTAACCTTCCAAGGGCGCGTCTCTCCCCTTCCAAACCAGGAGAGACACCCGACAGCAGCCAATGGGAGTCCTTCCTTCAAAGGAATCACGTTCGTACGGCAGGGAAAGACTAGTGCCTGGCTTGGCTGCCAGCGTGAGCACTACGCGAGCAGTAAGATCCGGTCCAGCGGGCAGAGCTCCAGTCCTTCCCGTCGGGTGTGGGGAGCTGGCATCTTCCTGTGCTCAGTTCGCCATAAGACAGGCCACGTGGGGTCCAGCTCTGGGTCCCTCTAGCTCACTCGCCCGTCTTCTGAGCGTGGCACCCAGAGAAAGATCCATCCCCTCTCACCCAGTCCCACGGTCTTGCCCTGAGCCCTCCAGGGACACTCAAACGGAGGTTTTGGTACCCACAGCATCCATCCTTGGCTGTGTGTTAGTTGGTGCAGCGCTGTCTTTGTTTCACACGTGTGGAATATTAATCTCAGTGGATGACCCCTGGTTCCTTGGTCACGTGAAGGGGTAAATAAGACTTTCCTATGTGTAGGGGAAGTTTAATCTCCAAAAAGAAAAATTGGTAAACCCGTCTCTTCCTGTGGTACCAGCGTTGCTGTTCCAGGAGTCCGGGTGTCTGGGGCTGCAGTCTGACCCTCGTGTGCGGGAAGGTGCAGGAGGTCTGTGTGCGCAGGCCGGAGACTGAGAGCTCAGCGATCGGAGATTGCAGGCTGTGTGGGGTTTTTCCCAAGCCCCCTTGCGGTAGAAGAGCTTGTGTAACCCCACAAGAAGAGGTGCCCCAGTGAATCTTCCTCGGGTGAAGAAGAAGGGGGTTTGCTCTCTGGTAGTGGCAGGTCTCTCCCAACGCCAGGGAATCTGCAATCTTGGGGGGGGGCGGGGGTTAAGCACACGAAGACAAGGTATTTCGAAGGTCCCTTGCAGGCTCTCACGTTCTGCACTCCGAGTGCCAGCGCGGGGAACATTCCAGACAGGCCAACGGTCTGTCGGTCCCAACGTCCTGTCTTCCCACAGCCACCGGAGACAGGGGCTTCAGAGGGAATAAACACACGAGGACAATTCTCAAGGGCTGCAGTCCCTCAGGGCCTATTCCTATTTCTGGCACCCAGCGGCTTAGGGGCAGACAAGGAGGTGGCAACACCAGTCATCTTGGCTACCAAGCACGGGTGGACCTATCCTCCGCGCAATTATCTTTCTGAACCCAGTTTTCACTTCTCGTCTTCACAGAATGTTCTAGGAACACAACTGTGCCATTGGCCACTGTCAGAAGAGCTAGATGGACCTTTGGGCTACATCTACACTGTGATGCTATTTCGGGATACCTCTGGTACCCCAAAATAGCTATCTTTACGTTATTTTGAAATATAATGGGCTTGCTATTCCTACGTCCCTGTAAACCTCGTTCCACAAGGAGTAAGGGATGTTTCAGAATAGCGAGCTATTTAGAAATTTGGAACCAATTTACAAAATAAGTATTTCGAAATTGACACAATTTGCCTAGCTCAAATTGCATGGCTTATTTCGAGTTACAGGTGCAGTGTAGGCGCACCCTTGGTCGGACCCAATCTGACCGTTCCTATGTTCTTACGATCCTCACGTTGACTGTGCTTTGACTGAAGAAGTGTTTCCTTTCGCTTTCAACCTGCTACCTCTTCATTTCGCTGCGCGACCCTGGTTCTTGTGTAATGAGAAGAGGTAAATCACACTTCCCTATCCACTTTCTGCCCGCCGTTCATGATTCTGCAGCTCTCTGTCACATCCCTCCTCCGCCCTCTCTTTTCCAAATCACGTAGTCCCAGACTTTTGACTTGCTGCACATTGGAAGCCCCTACCACCTTTCGTTGGCCCTCTTTGTCCTTCCCAAGTCTAATATAGCTTTGTTGATCAGCGGTGACCACAGTAGTAAGAAGTATTCCGGGTGCGGATGCGCTGTGGATTTATGGCATGGCATGATGCGATCTTTGCCCCACTTCTGCTTTGGTCCCCACGCCCCAGCAGAAATGAGAAGCTGAGCTGATGACACAAAGAGGACGAAGCTGAAGGAGCGAAGGCCTGTCCCAGGAAACGAGGACATTGGCCTCCTGAGGGAAACTAGGACATTGGCCAGGTCAGAAGCTGAAAAAGTCCCCAATTTGCATAGGAATAGCCCCTGGTGGCCCCGTGGCGTCTGAGGAATTACACCAGCCGAGCACGCTCTGGCAATAGCCACCGCCCATGCTGCTGTCGAGCTGCCAGCCTTGAGAGACGCCGACAACGGCACGGACACAACCGGGTGTCCATGGGGATGAACGGATGGAGAGAAAGCAGCGTGGGTACCAATGCCCAGCACCCGGCGCCTCGCTCTGGGTGAAGCAGCAGAAGCAGAGTTGATGGACGTGGAGTTAGTTCCGTGGTATTGATGGAGACATAGTGGACCAATCTAAGCACTTTCCACTGTCGGCCCTTCCCCAAATGCTCGCTCCTGTGCACCACCTCCTCCCACGTCCCACGCCAAGGCTGGTCTGTGTTCCCGGCCTTCTCTTCCCTTGCTTGTGCGCCTCTTGCATGTCCCGTGCTACCTTTCTGGTGGGCGTGTTTGTGCTTTGGGGGAAGGGGCCATCTCACAAAGGCTGCTTGTCTGTGTGTCTAGGGGTACGTCTAGACTACACGGCCCCGTCGACAGGGCCATGGAGATGAGTTTACTAGACATAGGAAAATGAAGCGGCGATTTAAATAATCACCACTTCATTGACATCAAAACGGCCGCCGCGCTGTGCCGATCAGCTGTTTGGCGGCACAGCAGGGCAGTCTGGACGGGTCGCGGTCGACAAGAGAAGACTTTGTTGACCGCGCCATTATGCCCCATGAAATGAGGTTTACCGGAGTGGTTGACAAAGACTTCCCTTGCCGACCGCAGCGTGTCCAGACAACTGTGCTGTGTTGCCAAACAGCTGATCGGCACAGCGCGGCAGCCATTTGGATGTAAATGAAGCGGCGATTATTTAAATCGCTGCTTCATTTTCCTCTGTCTAGTAAACTCACCAAATGGCTCCGTCGACGGGGCCGTGTAGTCTAGACACACCCTATGTGTGTATCTTCATAGATACCGCTCTGTTTGGTGGGCACGGTGCCTCCCTCGTAGCTGGGTCCCTCAGAGCCTTGTCTCTCTCTGGTGTTGTCTCATGTCTGTGTCTGTATCTTTTACCGACACCTGTCCGTTTGGTGCCCATGTTTTTCTGTCCTGGCTGGGTCCCCTGGAGCCTTCTCTCTCTCTCGTGTTGTCTTGTGTCTGTGTCTGTATCTTTTACCGACACCCGTCCGTTTGGTGCCCATGTTTTTCTGTCCTGGCTGGGTCCCCTGGAGCCTTGTCTCTCTCTCGTGTTGTCTCGTGTCTGTGTCTGTATCTTTTACCGACACCTGTCCGTTTGGTGCCCATGTTTTTCTCTTCTGGCTGGGTCCCCTGGAGCCTTGTCTCTCTCTGGTGTTGTCACCTGTGTGTGTGTGTCTATCTGTGCACATTCCTCTCCGTGTCTCATTCCACAACCACCTTCCTTCCCCTGCCCAGAGCTGAAGGGGAGAAGCCAAAACTCCAATGCAACCTGACCTGTTCCCTTTGACAATGAAGGCCTGGCTCTTCTCCCAGCAGGAAATAATTCTCACCAGTCATCCGACAGCTTCTCTCATTATCTCCACCTGCTGCCGCTCTCCACGTGTAATGACCGACATTCCCAACGGCAGACCTTGGCAGAGGTCAGGGGAGCACATGGGACACCAAGGCCCCCCCCACACACACACTTCACCTTTGCCCTCTGCCCACGGTAGCCCATCGGTCTGTGGCTACCAGCTGTGTGAGCTCCTAACCTCTCCCCTGCGCTCCCCACTCTGCTGCCCACATAGTCACCTACACATCACCCAAGTGACTTCCAGGCCTGGTTCTTCACTTCTCCCCAGAGCATCCAGTTCCTTTAGGCACCTTGGAGAGCGTCTCAGGCCAGGCTGGGGGCGCCCAGAGAGCTGTGACATGGGGGGCACTCAGGGCTGAGATAGAGGAGCTGTGGGTTGGGATTGTGAGGCACTGGTGGAGCTCTGGTTTTGGGGGAGCCCAGGGCTGAGATAGGAGGACATGGGGGCCGGGACGGAGGGGCGCGAGCAGAGCTGTGGGTGAGGAAAGATGGGCCCTTTGGTCTGACCCTGGCCGTTCTGATGGATAGCGGAGACTTTTGGACACCGGCGGAGCTGTGAGTTTCTAGGCTAGGGCTGGATTAGGAACATGCCAGTGGGCCAGGACTCAGAACCTGTCTACACAGGAAACGAAGGTGCGACTGCATCATGGGGGGGGTCCCCATCTCACCTTGAGTCTCGCTAGCACGGGAAACAACAGCCCTGGGGACAAGTGGGCCCGGAGCTTCCCCGCGTCCCTGGCAGGTGGCTCTGTGCGTCCGCCATTACTCCCCGTGCTGGGCCAATGGACGCCGGCGTGCCCGTCGCACTACAATCGCACCTTCACCTGCTGGCAGGGCCACTCGCAGCGGCTGTGTCTGTGGAGCCCCAGGGTTGGGCAGCACGCCGGCTGTTACTTCCCCACCCACACCCTGCCTGCTGGGCCCCTGCTCTTAATGATCAGTTGTTCCAGCATTGTGCTGACCCCACCGTTTATAGCATTTCCCCGCCCCCACCCCTGCCGACTGGGCTCTATATAACCCCAGACGGGACAGCGGAGCTAGACAAGGTTCAGCTCGGCAGAGCAAAGGCACCGCTCCCGCGACAGCGAAGGCACCAGGGCGTGGGTAAGTCGCAGGGTAGCCTAGCACCTCGGAGAAGGGAGAGACCAGTCTCCTCTGGGGTGGGAACCAGAGTTTGTTTCTGGGAGGCAGCCAGGGACTAGTGGTCAGAGGAGGCGAGGGCTGAAAGTCAGGGCTCCTGGCCTCTCGTTCCCTCTCTGAGTGGAAAATGGTGCATTGTGCAGGGCAGAGCTCAGTGTGGGTCCGTGAAGAACCCGGTCCAGTCGGACAGGGATAACGAGCGATGTTGTGGGGCAGAACAGGGAGAGAGGGGTCATGGGAAGGCGACGACATCAGGTGGGGCGGGGGACGGGTTCTGACATAACGCTTCTCCAACACTCCAGTTCAAAGAGGCTGGTTTTGATGCAGCGTTAGCTGGATTTAGTAACTACTGAAAGAAAGGTTTCAGTGACTATAGCTAATGAGGCATTAGGATCAGAATTGGCTACATAGAAAATAGAAGACAATGCAATCTAACATCTAAAGGGAGCAAGTTAAAGATTTTGTTCCACGCCCACTAGGCATTGGTGAGACAGTGAGCAGAGAGACGGGGAGAGGAGAAATCTTACTTGCCCCCGTCTTTGGGCAAGAGTCAAAAGCAGCTACTGCTGTATATGGACCATCTGAGGGAGGGGAAACACACAGTCATGTAGATTTTCACCCACCCCTCTTTCTTCTCAGAGGACTGGCCCTTAACTAAGCCATAGCTGAGATAGTCTCTACGGGCCTGTCTACACTATAGTGTGATTTTGAAATAACTCCCGATTTCAAAACAAGGGAAGCGTCCACACAGCAAGTCTGTTATTTTGAAATTACTTCCACTTATCAGGCTTGCTGTAGAGAGACACTCACCACGTATTCCATGAGGAATAACGCCTATTGCAAAACTGCTATTTCAAAATAAGATTCGTGTGGACGCTCATCTGCTGTTATTTCGAAATAACGACTCCCCAGAGTCATTCAAAGTAATTACTCCCCCAAACTTCTGGGGGTGCTAATTCAAGGTAGCGCATTCACATTAGGGGAGCCTACTGGGACCCATTGGGTGTGTCTAGACTACAGGGTTTTGTCGACAAGTGGACTTTTGTCGATAAAACTATACCACACTGCCTTTGAGTTATGTCGACATAATGTTGACAAAACTCAGCAGTTTTGTCGACGGTGGTAAACCTCATTCTACGAGGAATAACGGCTTTTGTCGACAGAGTTCTGTCGCTAGAAGGCGTTATTGCATCTACACTGTCCTTTGCGTCCACACTGTTATGTCAACAAAGCGGCTTGCTTTGTCGACAGAACTGGATGTCGTCTAGACGCTCTTTGTCAACAGAAGCTTTGTCAACAGTACCTGTCGACAAAACATCTGTCGACAAAACCCTGTAGTTTAGACGTACCCATTCTGAGGTATCCCTGAAGTAAGGATGTGCTATTTCAAAACAGTTGTTTTGGGACTTCTTAATTGAAAATAATTTGTTTTGAAATAAACTTGTAGCGGAGACATAGCTTTAGAGACCTGACTGAGCAGTTGGCTGGCTTTGTCTCTCAGGGAGAGCTTTGTGTCTGCTTTTCTATGCCTGGAATCTGTTATCAGCAATTCTAGGCAGTGAAACCTTACAGCTCTTCCTACAATGCTGTTACATCTGTTTGCCATGACAATGATGATCAGCGGATTATGAATGTGCAAGCAATATCTCTCAAAGGTTGCCGTAGAGGTTCCATGGAAAAAGCAGATCCTCTCCTCATGTTCTCTCCATCCATCTCCCCACCTCTCTTCCCATGGCAGGTCGATCCAGTGATAAGCATGGCCATGGCCAGCGGGCACTCATGTTTCCCACCATTTGAAGATTTCCTGTGGGACCACTGGGACTATCCAAAGACCTCATTCCCCAACCAGGACAACTACTGCGACAGGATGATGTGGTACCGAAGACTGTATGGGAAGCCAAAACACATCTTCATCCACGCCCCCATCCACAAGATCTTGAACGTCTGCCGTGGGGGAGGGATTCACCTGGGTGGAGGCTGGTATAAGAGCAAAGATTACTTCACCGTCACCGAGTGCACGTTCCACCCTCCCTGTGGCCCTTACACCGGGTCCTGGTTTTCCACAAAAATAGTCCTGAGATGCTGCAACGGGTTCCCTGTAGATATTAAGGAGTAGACGTTGTGTGCACCCTCTGCACTCTCCACACCTCGCACGACACTCGGCTCCTCACAGGCCTCCACAGATGAGTCAATTAATTGAGTTTTCCATCCTTCACTGGCTTCTGCCCGTGTGTCCATTATACAGAATCACCCGCCCTCCCCTTCCCTGCCCCATCCTCTGCGGCCCCTAGTGCTTCACTCTGCGGGTGTTTTTAATTCATTCTGGGTTGTATTCCTGTTCCTCATAATGACCGGTTATTTCTCATTGTCCCCTACACCCTTAACCATTTTCCTTTGTTCTTGTTCTCTCTGTGCTCCGTAAGTTCCATAAAACCTGCTGCCTGCAAAGCAACCGCTGTCGTGTTGTGTTAATTCGGGGGAGGGACGAGTGTGAGGCACTGATCCCCAAGGGGTGGAGGGGGGAAAGGTGTGTGTGTGTGGGGGCAGTTTCAGTGAGGTTCTCTGCGCTTTCAAGCCCAGTCTCTGTGTTTTCTGCACCGTGGGGATCGGAATCCAGGACACGTGGCTGACCCCTCTGGCCCACACCACCTAGACCCCACAGCGCTATGAAGAGATGGAAAATGGACCCAGGTGTCCTGGATTTTCATCCTCCCTGATTTCACCACCAGGCTGCGCTCCCCCGGGAGTGCCAGGCGTAGGTGCAAGGAGTTCTGATTCCTTTCCTCCCTTGCGCTAACCCACTAGACCCTACAACCCTCCCACAATGGGGACCGCCCCCACAAACACAAACACTCCTACTTCAGGCCACGAGCCAGGCGCCAAGGGCGGAAGGCCAGGGAGAGACTTTGCCTTTGAGCAAGTTTTTCTGAAATTCTTATACTGGCAGAATGAATTGCCCCGCAGAGAGTGGGACGGGCGAGTGTCGGGGACTGAGCCAGAGGGAGCCCAGTCTTGGCCACATAACTGCGGAGAGCTGAGCTCTCCAAACGAGCAACCGAGTTCAACTGGGCCCTTGCCAGAAACAGCCTCCTGTGCGGTGTGAATCCCTCCCCGCAGTCCCCATGCGGCAGCTCCGCCTGTTATGGTAGATGCTCCGGGCTCTAATTTCCATAGGGCCTTGGCTTCCAGTCCCCCAATGCCGATGCACAAACCCATCACGCCTTGCAGGAGCGTATTGAGATACCCGCCTGGGGTGCCAGCTGGAACCGGGCACTGCTGGGCCTTCTGCCTTTTGCTCACCGTGATGTTGTGGGAAGCTGCAAGCTGCCCCCATCCCTGCACTCGCACAAGCATTTACACAGGCGGGGGCATCCTCATCTGGCGATGCATGAAGGCTTGTCCTCGGCCACTCCGTCGCTAACGAGAGAGAGGCCCCAGCCAGCTCCCCTCTAGCCCGACGGCCTAGGGACCCAGAGCTGTTCCCTCTTACGCCGGTCAAAGGCCTGGCCAAGTGCTCGTTTGCTACGCAGTCCCTTCTCGCAGTCCCTGAGCGCATTCCCCAAGCACGCCGAGCAAAGGAACTTGATTAACAAAATCAAGTTACAAGTGGCCAGCACCAGGTGCTCAGAGGGAAGGAACAGGACGGAACCATCCAGTGACCCCTCCCCTCTCGCCCATTCCATGGCTCTGACAGGTACCTGGTCCACGCTCCTCCTGCCCCTCATCCTGCTGGCGGCTGGCCTGGCCCTGGCCAACAAGCATCCCTGGGACGAGCAGAACGACAAATTCCTCCTGCGGCACTGGAACTACCCCAGGAGCGAGGCCCTCGACGGCACCTACTGCCAGGCCATGATGCAGCGCCGGGACCTGTCGGGCCAGGACTCCAACACCTTCATCCACGCGCCCGCGGGCTCCATCAACAGCATCTGCAGCCTGAGCGGGACGCCTGGCCTGCCCAACCAGTGCCGCAGTGTGGCGCCCTTCCACCTCACGCTCTGCGCCCTCAACGCCACCAGCCACGCCTACACCGAGACGCGCTACCACCGCAGGGTCGTCCTCGCCTGCTGGAGAGGGCTCCCCGTGGACTATGTGAAGCACATCTAGGGCCCGGCGCCGGGAAGGTGGAGGACGTGTGTCACGTTACTGAATTTTAGGGAAGCAGCCAGATCACTGCTGTACCCATAGGGGGGGGGGGGGTGTTGGCCCCAAAAGTGGCACAAAGGGGGCCATGTGAGGTGTCAAATAGAAGCCTACTTTCTTCCGATTCTCTCTCTGCTATTCATGTGATTGTGTAATGTCTGTGTGTGAAGTTATGAGCATGCACTTGGTCTGAGTACTGAATATTTCTCTGCATGTGGTTGAGTAATGGGCCAGAAATGTTTGCCTGTTGACATGCTAATGAGGAAAGCTCTGGAACAACAGCCCTCTATAGGCCAAGGACACGCCTCAAGAATGGGGACTCATACCTAGGGTCTACCAGCAGGGGACACGGGAATAGGCAACGGGCCAGGTGACCTGCTGCAGCCAAGAAAAGACCAGGAAGGAGGGATAAATAGGCCATGTGGCCGACTCCATCTTGCTCTTCAGATCTGCTCCTGATCCCAGATGCGGCCTTGAAGGGAATCACGAGCCAGGAAGAACTGAGGACCCATCCTGACATAGGATGTGCACCAAGGACTTTTAAGCCAGCAGCTGTAACATCTCTGCTAGAGCCTGCGTCGAGAACTGGGAAATTCGGTGCATGTAACGTACTGTACTTTAATAACCTTACTCTCATGCCTTTCTTTCTTGTGATAATAAACCTTTAGATGTTAGATTCTAAAGGATTGGCCCAGCGTGATTTGTGGGTAAGATCTGGAGGGTAAATTGACCAGGGATCTGTGGCTGGTTTCTTGGAACCGGACAGAACTTGTTCGGGGTAGGTGGGATTGGGTGCTAGGACCCCCCACCTGTGTATAGGCCCGGGGCCATCTGGGGCACGGATATAGCTGGGGTGTCGGAGGGGTTTTGCTCGGGAGGCTTCAGGCAGGCAGCTGAAGCGCTCTGTGGGACTGGTGTGTGGCCTGTTTGGGAAGGTCTCCAGTCTGGGGGCTGTAAGGAGCCCCGAATTTGGGCAATTCCCCCTCAGCTGTTCCAAGACCTGGGCCGGTCCGTCATAATATGGCGGCTTCCTCCTGCCCCCTTGTCCCTTCCCCACCGGCCACGCCTCCAGCTTCTCGCCTGCCACTTAGAGGCCATCAAAACACCTGTCCCCTCATTAATTTATTGAACTTGACAGTTTCTCCCTTCCGGTGTCCAGCCTGATCCCGGATTGGCCTCACGTTTACCGTGAGTCAGAGTTATTCCTCATCGGTCGTTATTTATGCACCTTTCCCCCATCCCCCGTGTCCTGCAATTCCAGGTGTTCTCAGCACTCAATAAAACCCGATCCCTGGCACAGAGCCCTTGTTGTGTTATTCTGGGCAGGGAAAGGGGATGAGTCACCGGCGCGCTGGGAATGCCGGGCGGCTTTTCCCGAGCGGTTCTCTTTGCTTTCAGTCTTTGCCTCCTGCTAGGGACGCAATGCAGGAGTTTTGGCTTCTCTGTCTGGCCCTTTTCAGACCTACCAGACCCCCTCACCCACTAAAAATAGAATATCGTGTTGTGAACCGTATCGGCCTATTTGGACCCACTCGGCCCCTCTCTTCTGCTAGCAACAAGGGCCCGGTTCCCAGATGCCCTTGTGCTAGTCCACTGGACCCCCAAACAGACTGGTGCTAATCCGCAAAGGCTCCCCGAAAGCAGACGTCACCCAACAGCCATGAACCTTCATGCTTCAGGGCAGGGACCGGTCGTAAACTGGGCATGGTCAGGAGGAAAATGCCTCCGAGCCAGTTTTACCCTAATTCCCTTTGGGGGTGGGGACAATAATTCCTTCTCCTGCAGGAACTGGGGCTGGCTTGTGTCAGAAACTGAGCTGGGGGACCCCAGCTCTGTGCCAGCCCCCAAATCTCCGCTCAGGGCAGGGTCATCCGGTCACAGACACCAGGGACTCTAGTTTCTGTGGGGCCGGATATTCCAAACCAATTCCCCACCAGTCCGGCGTGCCAAGGGGGCAATGGATCATTGGGAGGCAGGTGCCGGACTCTGGACTACACCCCCAACTCCTGTTGTCCCAAACCAGAACCTTCTCTCTATCTCAGTCCCATTCTCCGCCTCAACATCTAGCGCTTCTCCCCCCAGGACTTTGTTGTTCACCCCCGGGCCGGGCTTCTCAGCCCACAACCCCCTGCTGCTCTGTCTCCAGACCCGTCTAGGTGCAAGATGGCTCTCTGGAGAACATGGGGCCCAGCAGGGATTTGAACCCAGGACGTTACACCCTGGCAGCAAGGTTCCTAGAGCCGGACCAACAAGCGGGGCAGTTCCAGCCCTGCACTCTCAGGCTGCTCTAATGCCACATTCTGCAACCAGGCCCCCGTCCCCGGCTTCCCCATTAACCAGAATGCTGCCTATGCCGGCGGCACTGGGGGAGTGAGGATCTTAGCCCATTCTGTCAAGGATTTTGCCTTTCACACTCTTCACGAGACTATCCTGAGTGACCTTTCATCCAATAAACAACATGGACGTGTGTTCCCAGACTAGACAGAAGCCTCTGGCGAGGAGTTCCACATATAGTCCCTCCTGGCCTCTGATTGGCTGGCTTCCTCCCAGCCACTCTAGACTCCTGGTGGACTTCTCTATGGCCCTTTTGGCCTAAGGGCCCAGCCCCCTTAAATGATTTTCTCCACACCCCACAGCCCTGTCTCCCAGCTCACCTTACTCAGAACCACTGCACCCTTTCCCCGCGGAGAGTCAACAATGGAACCAGGAGCCCGAGGCACAATTATCTGGAGTTCTGGGGGTCCTGCAGCATCCCCAAGTTTGTGGTATCCACATGCCCCAGCAAGAATGATGAAAGGTCTAGAGAACATGAGCGAGGAGGGAAGACTGGAAGAACTGGGCTTGTTTGGTTTGGAAAGGAGAAGATTGAGAGGGGACATGAAGCAGTTTTCAAGTATCTACAAGGGTGTCACAAGGAGGAGGGAGAAAATTGTTCCCCTCGGCTTCTGAGGACAGGACAAGCAGCAATGGGCTGAAACTGCAGCAGGGGAGGTTTAGGTTGGACATTAGGAAAAACATCCTGCCTGTCAGGGTGGTCAAACACTGGAATGAATTGCCCAGGGAGGTTGTGGAATCTCCATCACTGGAGATATTGAAGAGCAGGTTGGACAGACACCTGACAGGGATGATCCAGACGGTGCTTGGTCCTGCCACAAGGGCAGGAGATGGGACTCGATGACTTCGAGAGATCCCTTCCCGTTCTTGGTGACCATCTCTGGGTCCCGCTCGGCCGCTGTCCCCATAGGAAGGTCTTGGCGACCATCTCTGGGTCCCGCTCGGCCGTTGTCCCCATAGGAAGGTCTTGGCGACCATCTCTGGGTCCCGCTCGGCCGTTGTCCCCATAGGAAGGTCTTGGCGACCATCTCTGGGTCCCGCTCGGCCGTTGTCCCCATAGGAAGGTCTTGGCGACCATCTCTGGGTCCCGCTCGGCCGTTGTCCCCATAGGAAGGTCTTGGCGACCATCTCTGGGTCCCACTCGCCCACTGTCCCCATAGGAAGGTCTTGGCGACCATCTCTGGGTCCCGCTCGGCCGTTGTCCCCATAGGAAGGTCTTGGTGACCATCTCTGGGTCCCGCTCAGCTGTTGTCCCCGTAGGAAGGTCTTGGTGACCATCTCTGGGTCCCGCTCGGCCGTTGTCCCCATAGGAAGGTCTTGGTGACCATCTCTGGGTCCCGCTCGGCCGTTGTCCCCATAGGAAGGTCTTGGTGACCATCTCTGGGTCCCGCTCGGCCGTTGTCCCCATAGGAAGGTCTTGGTGACCATCTCTGGGTCCCGCTCGGCCGTTGTCCCTGTAGGAAGGTCTTGGCGACCATCTCTGGGTCCTGCTTGGCTGGTGTCCCCACAGGAAGGTCTCGCCGACCAGCCTTGGATCCCACTTGGCCATTGGCCATGGCGCCAGGCTTCTCACACAGGCCCTGCCCAACCACCGGGCCCAGGATCCTGGCCACGCCCCCCACACACGTATGGTCCCAGCTGGCAGTCATGGAATCCTAGAGTCCTAGGGCTGGCAGAGATCAGGAGCCATCAGTCCAGCCCCCTGACCCAAGCAGAGCCAGCTCCAAGAGGCGGTAAGGGGCACAGAGAGCTACAAGGGGGGTGCTGCTCAACACCTCCACTCCAAACGTTGTTCCCCCACCACAGCCAGGAGTCCTGACCCCCCCCCCCCCCACACACACACACACACGCTCCACCAGGCCCTGGATCCCCATCAGGCCAAGAGCTGAGCTGGCCAACGTACGGCTGCTGCACACAAAGGACTTTTGGGGACCAAGGTGACTTCCTGTGTGAAACTAGGCCAGAAGCACAGCAGATGGAGATGGAGAGTCTCCCTTTCTACTGATGGAACCAAGCCAGACCTTCCAATGGTCCTTCCCCAAACTCCTGCTGGCATGAGTCACATCCTCCCATGTCCTGTGCTAGGCTCACGTGTGCGTGTTCCCTGCATTTGTGTTCCTTGCCTCCGCCTGCCATGTGTGTGTGATTTGAGGGAATGGTCCGTCTCCCTGCCCTGCTCTTCCTCCTCCCGTGTGTGCGTGTGTAACTTGTGTGTTGGTTCTTTCTCCTCCTGGTTGGGTCATTCAGGCGATGTCTAGACTACCGCGTTTTTCTGGGATCCTGGAAAAACTCCGCTGTGTCCAGGGAACGCGTCTGCTCTTCCGACATTTTTTGCGGAAGAGCAGATGCGGGAAGCTCTGTCTTCCTCATTCCATCAGTAAGAAGGGCTGTTCTGAAAGAGGAGGTTTTTCCAAAATTTGGCCCAGTGCAGACGGGACAAATTTCGGAACAGCCTCTTCCGACAAAGCGATTGGAATAAGGTACGCACATTACGGAGAGCCATTTTCGTACCTCTTTCTGATAGAAAGTGGTGGTCTAGACGTATCCTCGTAGTCTTGTCTGTTACGGGTGGTGTCTCCTGTGCTTGTGTCTCGTGTGTGTGTGCGCGTCTGGGTGCGTTTCTCGAAGTGTCTCCTTCCACACCCCACATTCCTTCCCTTGCCTCAGGGCACCAAAGCAAAACTCCAACCCAACCTGACCAGATCCCTTTGAAAACTCAAACCTGGCTTCTGTCCCAACAAGAAATAATTCATACCACTCTCTGCCACACACACACCATTTATCCTTCCCCATCACGTGCAATTTCTTTCACTGCATACCTGGGGATGGCTGGATCGAGACAGAAAAGTTTCCTGCACAACTGCTCCTGTGGACTCCTACATCCCAGTGTAACCCTACGGCACGGAAGTGCACATTTTCCTTTCTCCCGATGGTCACAAGCTAACCAGACTGGGTCCGGTTTAACTTTCTGGCTCTTTGTTCTTGTTCTGTCTTTCTCTGCTAGATTCATGTGCTCTAATCAGCACTATCAATTGGCCCGACCAGCAAGGCAGGGAGCCAGCCAAGGTGCCTGATTCATCTGCCGACCCAAGCTGTTCCCTTTCTGAACAGCCAGCCAGGGTTTTAGTCCCTAGAGGAAATCATTTAGGGTGCTCATCAGTCAGTCTCTTCCTTGTGGGAATGAAATTAATAGGTGGCAGGTTTAAAACATCAGTCAGTCTCTCTCAAAGGAAATTAGTAAGGAGCAGGTTTCAAACAAACACAAGGAAGTATTTCTTCATACAGCGCAGACAACTTGTGCAACTCCTTGCCAGAGGATGTTGCAGAGTCTAGGACTTAGGCGTAGTTCAAAAAAGAACTAGATAAATTCATGGCGGTTGGGTCCATCAATGGCTACGAGCCAGGTGTCCCTGGCCTCTGTGTCTCAGAAGTAGGGAATGGGTGACAACATCACATGATGATTCCCTTTTGTTCACATCCTCCGGGGCACCTGGCATTGGCCACTGTCAGCCAACCCGCTCCCTGGACGCAGACAGGACCCTGGGCTGAATGGGTGTGTCTAGACTAAATGGTTGTGTCGACAAAAGTGGACTTTTGTTGGCAAAACTATACCTGCAACTAAACTATCGCTGAATTCTGTCGACATAACATCGACAGAACTCGGCAGTTTTGTCGACAGCGGTAAACCTCATTCTACGAGGAATAACACCTTTTGTCGACAGAGTTCTGTCGACCGAAGGCGTAATTGCATCTACACTGTCCTTTGCGTCTACACTGTCATGTCGCAAGCGGCTTGCTTTGTGGACAGAACTGGATGTGTCTAGACGCTCTTTGTCGACAGAAGCTTTGTCGACAGTATGGGGACATCTAAACTACATGGCTCCGTCGATGGAGCCATGTAGATTTGTTTTTTTGGCAAAGGGAAATGAAGCCGGGATTTAAATAATCGCGGTTTCATTTAAATTTACATGGCTGCCATACTGAGCCGACAAACAGATGATCAGCTGTTTGTCGGCTCAGCGTGCTAGTCTGGACTTTCCCCTGCTGACATGAAAGCCCTTTATCGACCTCCCCGGTAAACCTCATCCTACAAGGCATAAGGGGGATGTCGATAAAAGGCTTTCAGGTCAGCGCGGAGCATCCAGACTAGCGCGCTGAGCTGACAAACAGCTGATCAGCTGTTTGTCGGCTCAGCACGGCAGCCATGTAAATTTAAATGAAGCCGCGATTATTTAAATCGCAGCTTCATTTCCCTTTGCCTATCTGTCTAATCTACATTCCTCCATCAACGGAGGCATGTAGTCTAGACACACCATATCTGTCGACAAAACTTCTGTCGACAAAAGCCTGTAGTCCAGACGTACCCGATGGGCCTTTGTTCTGACCCTGTCTGGTCACTCAGATGCTATTACATTCTTCCCTCCTTATTAACCTTCCAAGGGCGCGTCTCTCCCCTTCCAAACCAGTAGAGACACCCAACAGCAGCCAATGAGAGTCCTTCTTCCTTCAATGAATCACATTCATACGGCAGGGAAAGACTAGTGCCTGGCTTAGCTGCCAGCGTGAGCACTACGCGAGCAGTAAGATCCGGTCCAGCGGGCAGATCACCAGTCCTTCCCGTCGGGTGTGGGGAGCTGGCATCTTCCTGTGCCCACATAGGGCCCAGCTCTGAGTCTCTCTAGATCACTCTCCCGTCCGAGCTACAGGTGTAGTGTAGACGCACCCTTGGTCTGACCCAATCTGACCGTTCCTATGATCTTACGATCCTCACGTTGACTGTGCTTTGACTGAAGAAGTGTTTCCTTTCGCTTTCAACCTGCTACCTCTTCATTTCACTGGGTGACCCTGGCTCTTGTGTTATGAGAAGAGGTAAATCACACTTCCCTATCCACTTTCTGCCCGCCATTCACGATTCTCTGTCACTCCCTCTTCTGTCTACTCTTTTCCAAGTTATGTAGTCCCAGACTTTTGACTGTCTGCACATTGGAAGCCCCTAACACCTTCTGTTGGCTCTCTCTGTACTTTTCCGCATCTAATATAGCTTTGTTGATCAGCGGTGACCAGAACGGTGAGACCTATTCCTGGTGTGGACACCCTGTGGATTTATAGTGTGGCATGATGTGACCTTTGTCTGATAAGCCGCCCCTTTCCTAATGGCTCCCAACATATGGCTAACGCTTTTGACGGCCATGCCACATTTGGGGTGTGTCTAGACTGGCAAGATTTTGTGCAAAAGCAATTGCTTTTGCGCAAAATCTTGCCGCCTGTCTACACTGACCGCGAGTATTTCCGCATGAACACTGACTTTGTACTGTACAAAATCAGTGGTTCTTGCCCAAATACTCTGACTCTCCCTCTCAGGGATAAGCCCTCTTGTGCAAGTATTCTTGCAAGAGGCCAGTGTAGACAGCCACGTTAATTTCTTGCGCAAGAAAGCCCGATGGCTAAAATGGCCATTGGAGCTTTCTTGCGCAAGAGAGCATCTACACTGGCACGGATGCTTTTGCGCAAAAGCAAATCTTTTGCGCAAAGGCACATGCCAGTATAGATGCTCTCTTGTGCAAATACTTTTAATGGAAAATCTTTTCCGTTAAAAGTATTTACACAAAATCATGCCAGTCTAGATGCAGCCATAGTGTTTTCAGAGAACGATGAATCCACAATCACTTCCTCCTTCGGAAAAAGGACCCAGCTCAAAACTCTTCCCCCACTACCCTCTCAGAGCCAGGAAGAAAACCCAGGGGACTGAGCCCCACTTCTGTTTTGGTCCCCACGCTCGGCGGAAATGAGAAATTGAGCTGACGATGCAAAGCAGATGAAGCTGAAGGAGCGAAGGCCAGTCCCAGGAAAACTAGGACATTGGACTCTTGAGTGAAACTAGGACATTGGCCAGGTCAGAAGCTGAAAAAGTCCCCAATTTGCATAGGAATAGCCCCTGGTGGCCCCGTGGCGTCTGAGGAATTACACCAGCCGAGCACGCTCTTGCAATAGCCACCGCCCATGCTGCTGTCGAGCTGCCAGCCTTGAGAGATGCCAACAATGGCACGGACACAACCGGGTGTCCATGGGGATGAACGGATGGAGAGAAAGCAGCGTGAGTACCAATGCCCAGCACCCGTCGCCTCGCTCTGGGTGAAGCAGCAGAAGCAGAGTTGATGGAAGTGGAGTTAGTTCCGTCGTATTGATGGAGACATAGTGGACCAATCTAAGCACTTTCCACTGTCGGCCCTTCCCCAAATGCTCGCTCCTGTGCACCACCTCCTCCCACGTCCCACGCTGGGGCTGGTCTGTGTTCCCGGCATTCTCTTCCCTTGCTTGTGCGCCACTTGCATGTCCCGTGCTACCTTTCCGGTGGGTGCATTTGCATTTTGGGGGAAGGGGCCATCTCACAAGGCCTCCTTGTGTGTGGCCGTGTCCAGACTCAGGGGTTCTTTCGAAAAAAGTAGCCTTTTTTCGAAAGAACTTCCCCTGCGTCCAGACTCAAGCCGCGTTGTTTCGAAATTATTTCGAAAGAACGCGGCTTTTCTTTCGATGGCGGTAAACCTCATTTCATGAGGAAGAACGCCTTCTTTCGAAAGTTCCTCTTTCAAAAGAAGGCGTTCTTCAATGTAAATAGGGCTTCCTCGAAAGAGAGCATCCAGACTCGCTGGGTGCTCTCTTTCGAAAAAGTGGCTTGCTCTTTCGAAAGATCTGCCTGCAGTCTAGACGCGATCTTTCGAAAGAGGCTCTTTCGAAAGATGCTTTCGAAAGAGCCTCTTTCGAAAGAAGCCTGCAGTCTAGACATAGCCTGTGTGTCTATGTGTAGATCATTTATAACCACCCATCTGTATGGTGGGCATGTGCCTCCCTCGTGACTTGGTCCCCTGGAGCCTTGTCTCTCTCTGGTGTTCTCTCCTGAACGTGTCTCTTTTATTGACACCCATCTGTTTCGTGGGCATGTTTTTCTGTCCTGGCTGGGTCGCCTGGAGCCTTGTCTCTCTCTGGTGTTGTCTCATGTGTCTGTGTGTGTCTATCTGTGCACGTTCCTCTCCGCGTCTCATTCCACAACCACCTTCCTTCCCCTGCCCAGAGCCGAAGGGGAGAAGCCAAAACTCCAACGCAACCCAACCTGCTCCCTTTGACAATGAAGGCCTGGCTCTTCTCCCAGCAGGAAATCGTTCTCACCACTCCTCCGACCGCTTCTCTCATTATCTCTCGCTCGCCTCGTGTAATTACCGACATTCCTGACAGCAGACCTTGGCAGAGGTCAGGGGAGCACACGGGACACCAAGTTCCCCCCCCCCCACACACACACACAGATCGCCTCTGCCCCCTGCCCATGCTAGGCCATTGGACCGTGGCTCCCGAGCCGAGAGACCCAGGCACCAGCTCCGGCTCTCGGGTAATGTGAGTCCACTCTTGCTGCAGGAGTGGGGTCCGTGAGAAGCGGGCTCCTAACCTCTCCCCTGCACTCACCGCTCGGCTGCCCACATAGTCACCTACACATCACCCAAGCGACTCCAGGCCTGGTTCTTCACTTCTCCCCAGAGCATCCAGTTCCTTTAGGCACCTTGGAGAGCGTCTCAGGCCAGGCTGGGGGCGCCCAGAGAGCTGTGACATGGGGGGCGCTCAGGGCTGAGATAGAGGAGCTGTGGGTTGGGATTGTGAGGCACTGGCGGAGCTCTGGTTTTGGGGGAGCCCAGGGCTGAGATAGGAAGACATGGGGGCCGGGACTGGGGGTGCCAGCAGAGCTGTGGGTGAGGAAAGATGGGCCCTTTGGTCTGACCCTGGCCGTTCTGATGGATAGCGGAGACTTTTGGACACCGGCGGAGCTGTGAGTTTCTAGGCTAGGGCTGGATTAGGAACATGCCAGTGGGCCAGGACTCAGAACCTGTCTACACAGGAAACGAAGGCGCGACTGCATCATGGGGGGAGGGGTCCCCATCTCACCTTGAGTCTCGCTAGCACGGGAAACAACAGCCCTGGGGACAAGTGGGCCCGGAGCTTCCCCGCGTCCCTGGCAGGTGGCTCTGTGCGTCCGCCATTACTCCCCGTGCTGGGCCAATGGACGCCGGCGTGCCCGTCGCACTACAATCGCACCTTCACCTGCTGGCAGGGCCACTCGCAGCGGCTGTGTCTGTGGAGCCCCAGGGCTGGGCAGCACGCCGGCTGTTACTTCCCCACCCACACCCTGCCTGCTGGGCCCCTGCTCTTAATGATCAGTTGTCCCAGCATTGTGCTGACCCCACGGTTTATAGCATTTCCCCGCCCCCACCCCTGCCCGGCTGGGCTCTATATAACCCACGCGGGACGGCGGAGCTAGACAGGGTTCAGCTCGGCAGAGCAAAGGCACCGCTCCCGCGACAGCGAAGACACCAGGGCGTGGGTAAGTCGCAGGGGAGCCTAGCGCCTCGGAGAAGGGAGAGAGCAGTGTGCCCTGGGTGGGAACCAGAGTTTGTTTCTGGGAGGCAGAAGGGACCAGTGGTCAAAGGAGGTGAGGGAGAAAATCCGGGGCTCCTGGCATCTTGTTCCCCCCTGAGCGGGCAGTGGTGCGTTGTGCAGGGCGGAGCTCAGTGTGGGTCCATGAAGAACCCAGTCCAGTCGGACAGGGATAACCAGTGAGGTTGTAGGGCCGAGCAGGGAGAGAGGGGTCATGGGAAGGTGACGACGTCGGGCGGGGTCGGTGGGGTTCTGACATAACGCTTCTCCAACACTCCAGTTCAAAGAGGCTGGTTTTGATGCAACGTTAGCCGGGTTTATTACCTACCGAGAGAAAGATTTCAGTGACTATACCACATGAAAGCTTCAGGGAGTAGCCGAGTTCGTCTGTTCCAGTAAAAAACAACAAATGGTCTGGTAGCACTTTATAGACTAACAAAACATGTCGATGGGGTCATGAGCTTTCGTAGGCACAACCCACTTCTTCAGATGGCTGGAGTTATGAGTTTGGGAGGTGTACAGCTGAAAGAAACAGGAGAGAGGAAGGGGAAGGGAAGGAAAAGTTACAGGGGTGGGAGACAGAATATCAGTAAATATCTGAAAAATGGGTACTTAAACCGAAGCAGATGAAAATCAAAGTCAATAGATAGATTCCCATGTCAGGAAGGATATGACCCAGAGATCTGCTTGCACCTTCCACGGCTGTTGAATTGGTCGTGTCCCAACCAACTTTCCTCACGACTGAGTCCATTAGCGTGTGAACTGAATTTGCGGATGAACTCTAATTCCAACGTTTCCCTGTGGATCGGGCTTGTAGAGCTGGTTTGTGACAAGACAGCTACCTGGAGATCTGTCAGTGTGATTTGGAGAGTGGAATGGAAGCTCGTGATCCCATCAACACGTTTCGTTAGTCTATAAAGTGCTACCAGACCATTGGTTGTTTTATACCTAACGAGGCATTACGGTCAGAATAGGAAACAGCAGAAAATGCAATCACCATAGAAACGGAGCAAATGAAACATTTTATTCCACGCCCGCTAGGCATTGGTGAGATGTTGAGCAGAGAGACGGGAAGAAGAGAAATCTTACTTGCCCCGTCTTTGGGCAAGAGTCAATAGCAGCTACTGCTGCTGTGTATGGACCATCTGAGGAAGGGGAAACACAGAGTCACCATGTAAATTTTCACCCACCCCCTCTTTCTTGTCAGAGGATGGGCACTTAACTAAGACATACTCCGGATGGTCTCTAAGGGCCTGTCTACCCTACTGCATGATTTCGAAATAACTCCCCTTATCTCGAAACACCTAGGTGAGCGTCCACACAGAAGTCCAATATTGCAACATTATTTCCAATTACCAGGCCTGTTGCAGCGAAATAATCACCACATGTTCTATGAGGACTAACGCCTATTTCAAAATAAGATTCCTGTGGATGCTCAGCTTCTGTTATTTTGAAATAATGACTCCCCAGAATCAAAGTAATTACTCCCCCGGGTTTCTGGGGGCGCTAAGTTGAGGTAGCGCATCTGCATTAAGGGAGCCTGCCTGGGTCTCATTTCGAGGTATCCCTGTAGTGAGCACTTGCTATTTCGAAATAGTTATTTTGGGACTTATTATCGCAACGTAACTTGCTTTGAAATAACCTTGTAATGGAGGCATCTGCTATCAGCAATTCTAGGCAGTGAAACCTTACATCTCTTCCTACAATGTTGTTACACCTGTTTGCCCATGACAATGATGATCAGCGGATTATGAATGTGCAAGCAATATCCTGCAACAGCTGCCCTAGAGGGTCCATGGAAAAAGCAGATCCTCTCCTCATGTTCTCTCCATCCATCTCCCCACCTCTCTTCCCATGGCAGGTCGATCCAGTGATAGGCATGGCCATGGCCAGCGGGCACTCATGTTTCCCACCATTTGAAGATTTCCTGTGGTACCACTGCGACTATCCAAAGACCTTCTTCCCCAACCAGAACAGCTACTGCGACAAGATGATGCGGTACCTAGGACTGTATGGGAAACCGAAACACATCTTCATCCATGCCCCCAGACACGAGATCTTGAACGTCTGCCGTGGGGGAGGGATATACCAGGGTAATGGCTGGTATAGAAGCAAAGGTTTCTTCCCCATCACCGTGTGCACATTCCACCCTCCCCACGGCCCTTACACTGGGAAATGCCTTCGCGCAATAATAGTGCTGAGGTGCTGCCACGGCTTCCCTGTAGAAATTAAGGAGTAGACAAAATGCTCAGTGTGTGCACAGAGGGCATTCCAGGGCACCAGCTGCCCTCTCTGGTACCACTCTGCCCCTTCCACACTTCACACGGCACTCGGCTCCGACCCGGCCTCTGCACTTCAACCGGCTAATTTAGAGTTTTCCACCCGTCACCCACTTCTGCCCCTAGTGCCCATTATACAATATAGCCGCCCCTCCCCCACCCTCTGCTGCCCCCTAGTGCCCATTATACAGTATAGCCGCCCCTCCCCCACCCTCTGCTGCCCCCTAGTGCCCATTATACAATATAGCCGCCCCTCCCCCACCCTCTGCTGCCCCCTAGTGCCCATTATACAGTATAGCCGCCCCTCCTCCACCCTCTGCTGCCCCCTAGTGCCCATTATACAATATAGCCGCCCCTTCCCCACCCCACCCTCTGCTGCCCCCTAGTGCCCATTATACAGTATAGCCGCCCCTCCCCCACCCTCTGCTGCCCCCTAGTGCCCATTATACAGTATAGCCGCCCCGTCCCCACCCCACCCTCTGCTGCCTCCTAGTGCCCATTATACAATATAGCCGCCCCTCCCCCACCCTCTGCTGCCCCCTAGTGCCCATTATACAGTATAGCCGCCCCTTCCCCGCCCCACCCTCTGCTGCCCCCTAGTGCCCATTATACAGTATAGCCGCCCCTTCCCCACCCACTCTCTGCTGCCCCCTAGTGCCCATTATACAGTATAGCCGCCCCTTCCCCACCCCACCCTCTGCTGCCCCCTAGTGCCCATTATACAGTATAGCCGCCCCTTCCCCACCCCACCCTCTGCTGCCCCCTAGTGCCCATTATACAGTATAGCCGCCCCATCCCCACCCACCCTCTGCTGCCCCCTAGTGCCCATTATACAGTATAGCCGCCCCTTCCCCACCCCACCCTCTGCTGCCCCCTAGTGCCCATTATACAGTATAGCCGCCCCATCCCCACCCACCCTCTGCTGCCCCCTAGTGCCCATTATACAGTATAGCCGCCCCTTCCCCACCCACCCTCTGCTGCCCCCTAGTGCCCATTATACAGTATAGCTGCCCCTCTCCCACCCCACCCTCTGCTGGTGTTTTTTATTCACTTTGGGTTGTATTTGTGTTCCTTACAATTATCTGTTGTTTCTCATTGTCCTCTGTGTCATTCTTCACCATTGTCCTTCGTTCTGTACCTCTCTGTGCTCCATAAGTTCTATAAAACCTGCTGCCTGCAAAGCAACCGCTGTCGTGTTGTGTTAATTTGGGGGAGGGACGAGTGTGAGGCATTGAGCCCCGGGCGCGGAGGCGGGAAAGGTGTGTGTTGAGGGGGAGGGGCAGTTTCAGTGAGGTTCTCTGCGCTTTCAAGCCCACTGTCTGTGTTTTCTTCACTGTGGGGATCAGAATCCAGGACACGTGGCTGACCCCTCTGGCCCACACCACCTAGACCCCACAGCGCTAGGAAGAGATGGGAAATGGACCCAGGTGTCCTGGATTTTCATCCACCCTGATTTCACCACCAGGCTGCACTCCCCCGGAAGTGCCAGGCGTAGGTCCAAGGAGTTCTGATTCCTTTCCTCCCTTGCGCTAACCCACTAGACCCTACAACCCTCCCACAATGGGGACCGCCCCCACAAACACAAACACTCCTACTTCAGGTCACAAGCCAGCCGCCAAGGGCGGAAGGCCAGGGAGAGACATTGCCTCTGAGCAAGTTTCTCTGAAATTCTTATACTGGCAGAATGAATTGCCCCGCAGAGAGTGGGACAGGCGAGTGGCAGAGACTGAATGAGGGAAACTCCAGTCTTGGCCACCCCCACATGACTGCGGAGAACTGAGCTCCCCAAAGGAGACCCTGAATTCAAGGGAGCCCTTGCCAGAAACAGCCTCCTGTGCGGTGTGAAGCGCTCCCTGCAGTCCCCATGCGGCAGCTCCGCCTGTTAAGGTACATGCTCCAGGCGCTGGTTTCCGTAGGGCGTTGACTTCCAATCCCTCCACTGCCGATGCACAAACCCATTAGTGACTTGCAGGAACGTAGTGAGAGACCTGCCGGGGTGCAAGCTGGAACAGGGCTCTGCTGGGCCTTCTGCCTCCCTTGCTCACCGTGATCTTGCGGAAGCTGCAAGCTGCCCCATCCCTGAACTCACACAAGCATTTACAGACATCCCCATCTGGCGATGCTTGTCCTCGGCCACTCCGTCGCTAACGAGAGAGAGGCCCCAGCCAGCTCCCCTCTAGCCCGACGGCCTAGGGACCCAGAGCTGTTCCCTCTTACGCTGGTCAAAGGCCTGGCTAAGTGCACGTTTACTACCCAGTCCTGAGTGCACTCCCCACGCATGTCTAGCAAAGGAATACCGCTTAGTGTACAAATCCTGAAACCAAGTTACAAAGAGGGTGCTCTGGTGCAGAACGGAGCTAATTCCCAGACTCATCAGCAGGCGGTGGGAGCCCGGTGAGTCCGACCCACACACATGGTGGAGAACGCGGGCAGAGATGGTCGTCCCGGATACGAGGGGATTGTGGATGGATGGAGAGTGAGCTCTGGAGGGAAGAATGATGGACCCAGGCTCCGTGAAGGCTGCCTTTGCAGAGGGCTTTGGTGACATCAGTGATCAGCCCCTGACACCAGTTCCCCAGCGGAAGGAGGCCGATGGACTGTAGGAGAGACGTGAGAACTTCCTGGGAGCGAGCGGAGATGCCGAAGAGAGACTATGGGCGTTGTAGTGGTCCCTGCAGGAGCGGGAAAGGCAGGACCTGTGTAGTGTAGACAAGGCCCAAGGAATAGCTACTGTGACTATCAGAACATGTGAGGAGACCAGATGTCTCCGGCCTCCGACTTAGGCTGCCGGTACTTTCCCTTGATGGCACAGGAACCAGGCTTGGGAACAAAGGGTTCTGGCCACAAGCAAAACTTAGATAAGACAGGGGAGTGACAGCGTCTGTTCTTCTTCACTAATTCCCTACCCAAGAGGACTGCAAGAAACTCGAGGAACAGACATTGAACCGGGGGAAACGTGGGCCTAGGCTAAGACATTTTCTAACCTGTCAAGGAAGAGCTGAGAACCCCAAACTGTAACACTAACGCAGCTCCTGTCTTCAGAATCGGCAGCCGGCTCATGCCATCGCTGACACAGGAATCAGCTGTTCATGGCCATCGTGCTCACTGCAACAAGCTGAATTTGTGGCTTTGTTTTATTTGCGCTGTCCCCTGCTGTGATGTGTTTCCTCGCACTTAGAATCACTTAAAAGCCATCTCTCGTGGCTAATGCACGTCTTTGTTTTTCCTCTCTCTAAACCGTTGTGTGGGAATCAGACCGCAGGGCCGGAGGTCCCGCGCCACACGGAGGGAGGGTGTCAATGCTATGAGCTTACTCTGCACTCTCCCCTGTACTGGAGAAAATGGAAACGTTTTGGGGGTGAGCGCCCAAGGGGATTGGAGTAGCTGATGCTTTTCCATGTAGGTTTGGGTCCAAGAGCTTCAATGTAACTGTGATGAGGTGCGTCCCTACCTCTCTATATGCCCCCCCACAGCCCTTGTACCCATTATACAGCATAGCTGCCCCATCCCCACCCACCCTCTGCTGCCCCCTAGTGCCCATTATACAGTATAGCCGCCCCTTCCCCGCCCACCCTCTGCTGCCCCCTAGTGCCCATTATACAGTATAGCCGCCCCTTCCCCACCCCACCCTCTGCTGCCCCCTAGTGCCCATTATACAGTATAGCCACCCCTTCCTCCCACCCTCTACTGCCCCCTTGTGCCCATTATACAGTATAGCCGCCCCTTCCCCCACCCACCCACTGCTGCCCCCTAGTGCCCATTATACAGTATAGCCGCCCCTTCCCCCACCCACCCACTGCTGCCCCCTAGTGCCCATTATACAGTATAGCCGCCCCTTCCCCGCTCCACCTTCTGCTGCCCCCTAGTGCCCATTATACAGTATAGCCGCCCCTTCCCCACCCACCCTCTGCTGCCCCCTAGTGCCCATTATACAGTATAGCCGCCCCTTCCCCACCCACCCTCTGCTGCCCCCTAGTGCCCATTATACAGTATAGCCGCCCCTTCCCCATCCACCCTCTGCTGCCCCCTAGTGCCCATTATACAGTATAGCCGCCCCTTCCCCCACCCACCCTCTGCTGCCCCCTAGTGCCCATTATACAGTATAGCCGCCCCTTCCTCCCACCCTCTGCTGCCCCCTTGTGCCCATTATACAGTATAGCCGCCCCTTCCTCCCACCCTCTGCTGCCCCCTTGTGCCCATTATACAGTATAGCCGCCCCTTCCCCACCCCACCCTCTGCTGCCCCCAGTGCCCATTATACAGTATAGCCACCCCTTCCTCCCACCCTCTACTGCCCCCTTGTGCCCATTATACAGTATAGCCGCCCCTTCCCCCACCCACCCACTGCTGCCCCCTAGTGCCCATTATACAGTATAGCCGCCCCTTCCCCGCTCCACCTTCTGCTGCCCCCTAGTGCCCATTATACAGTATAGCCGCCCCTTCCCTGCCCTCCCTCTGCTGCCCCCTAGTGCCCATTATACAGTATAGCCGCCCCTTCCCCACCCACCCTCTGCTGCCCCCTAGTGCCCATTATACAGTATAGCCGCCCCTTCCCCATCCACCCTCTGCTGCCCCCTAGTGCCCATTATACAGTATAGCCGCCCCTTCCCCCACCCACCCTCTGCTGCCCCCTAGTGCCCATTATACAGTATAGCCGCCCCTTCCCCCACCCACCCTCTGCTGCCCCCTAGTGCCCATTATACAGTATAGCCGCCCCTTCCTCCCACCCTCTGCTGCCCCCTTGTGCCCATTATACAGTATAGCCGCCCCTTCCTCCCACCCTCTGCTGCCCCCTTGTGCCCATTATACAGTATAGCCGCCCCTTCCCCACCCCACCCTCTGCTGCCCCCAGTGCCCATTATACAGTATAGCCACCCCTTCCTCCCACCCTCTACTGCCCCCTAGTGCCCATTATACAGTATAGCCGCCCCTTCCTCCCACCCTCTGCTGCCCCCTTGTGCCCATTATACAGTATAGCCGCCCCTTCCTCCCACCCTCTGCTGCCCCCTTGTGCCCATTATACAGTATAGCCGCCCCTTCCCCACCCCACCCTCTGCTGCCCCCAGTGCCCATTATACAGTATAGCCACCCCTTCCTCCCACCCTCTACTGCCCCCTTGTGCCCATTATACAGTATAGCCGCCCCTTCCCCCACCCACCCACTGCTGCCCCCTAGTGCCCATTATACAGTATAGCCGCCCCTTCCCCGCTCCACCTTCTGCTGCCCCCTAGTGCCCATTATACAGTATAGCCGCCCCTTCCCTGCCCTCCCTCTGCTGCCCCCTAGTGCCCATTATACAGTATAGCCGCCCCTTCCCCACCCACCCTCTGCTGCCCCCTAGTGCCCATTATACAGTATAGCCGCCCCTTCCCCATCCACCCTCTGCTGCCCCCTAGTGCCCATTATACAGTATAGCCGCCCCTTCCCCCACCCACCCTCTGCTGCCCCCTAGTGCCCATTATACAGTATAGCCGCCCCTTCCTCCCACCCTCTGCTGCCCCCTTGTGCCCATTATACAGTATAGCCGCCCCTTCCTCCCACCCTCTGCTGCCCCCTTGTGCCCATTATACAGTATAGCCACCCCTTCCCCCCACCCTCTGCTGCCCCAGGCTCGACAATGGGAAATGCTCGTTCCCATCCGTGGGTGGCGTCCCTTCCCCCCTGCAATTAGGGCGCTTCCCTATTGTCAATTCCAATGGACGACGTATTAGGGGCATTGCTCTAGTAACTGCTGAGCTGGAGGCGGGCGGGCCTGAATTCCTTCCCCTCTGCAGCAGGGACTCCCCATCGTGCAATGCTTCCCGGCTCACTTGGTCCCAGGGAGCAGTGTGGTTTTAGCCTGGGATTCTGTCTGCTCTCGGAAGCACCTCCCCGTCCATCCAAGTCAGGCGTCGGGCGTCCCCTTAATCCTGTCTCCCTTGTCTAAAGGAGTTCTTAGTCTATCGGCTCTGGGTCCAGCAAAGGCAGGGGGAGGGCGTCAGACAGGCGGGGTAGCCCAAGAACACAGAACTGCTGATGGGGTGCTCAGACAGAGTGCGTATCCTCATCTCAGCCTTGCTCCACCGTACAGGGACGGCTCTTCCATCCGTGGCAGCCGCCGCATCGGTCACTGGACCCGGCAAGCCAGAGGCACCAGACTAGCCACACGTACAACTTGGAAACCAATTAGCACCGCGGTTTGGGGAACATGCTGCTCGAGAGTCGCGTTGCACCGGGGCTCCTCGCAGAAGGCTGCTCGCCCAGAGACCTCCGGGCTGTAGTGCGGAATGACGGGGGCGTCGTTCTGCCCCAAAGCTCGGGGCCCCTGCAGCTCAGTGGGGCAGGAGGGAGGAGTGAAGAGCCCCTTGCCCTCAGCCACGTCTGGAGAGCGCCGCGCCCCCTCCCGCCCGGCAGCACGAAAAGCCACCCAGGGTGTGGCCTGTGGACTTGCTTAGAAACAGGGTCACGTGCAGCCCCAGCCTGGGGACCGTCAGTATTAGGCACCAAACCAGCCCCACCGAGCCCTTCTGTCTGCCCCCCTGGCCAGCAAGAATTCTCCCCATCTCCCTCAGACACCCCAGTGCTCCCTGTGCCCCCCCAGCCCCCCTCACACAGGGGAGAGGTTATAACCCATCCCCCACCTCCCCTCAGACACCCCAGTGCTCCCTGTGCCCCCCCAGCCCCCCTCACACAGGGGAGAGGTTATAACCCATCCCCCACCTCCCCTCACACACCCCAGTGCTCCCTGTGCCCCCCCCAGCCCCCCTTACACAGGGGAGAGGTTATAACCCATCCCCCACCTCCCCTCAGACACCCCAGTGCTCCCTGTGCCCCCCAGCCCCCCTTACACAGGGGAGAGGTTCTAACCCATCCCCCACCTCCCCTCAGACACCCCAGTGCTCCCTGTGCCCCCCAGCCCCCCTTACACAGGGGAGAGGTTATAACCCATCCCCCACCTCCCCTCACACACCCCAGTGCTCCCTGTGCCCCCCAGCCCCCCCTCACACAGGGGAGAGGTTATAACCCATCCCCCACCCCCCCTCAGACACCCCAGTGCTCCCTGTGCCCCCCAGCCCCCCTCACACAGGGGAGAGGTTATAACCCATCCCCCACCTCCCCTCAGACACCCCAGTGCTCCCTGTGCCCCCCAGCCCCCCTTACACAGGGGAGAGGTTATAACCCATCCCCCACCTCCCCTCAGACACCCCAGTGCTCCCTGTGCCCCCCAGCCCCCCTCACACAGGGGAGAGGTTATAACCCATCCCCCCTCCCCTCAGACACCCCAGTGCTCCCTGTGCCCCCCAGCCCCCCTTACACAGGGGAGAGGTTATAACCCATCCCCCATCTCCCCTCAGACACCCCAGTGCTCCCTGTGCCCCCCAGCCCCCCTTACACAGGGGAGAGGTTATAACCCATCCCCCACCTCCCCTCACACACCCCAGTGCTCCCTGTGCCCCCCAGCCCCCCCTCACACAGGGGAGAGGTTATAACCCATCCCCCACCCCCCCTCAGACACCCCAGTGCTCCCTGTGCCCCCCAGCCCCCCTCACACAGGGGAGAGGTTATAACCCATCCCCCACCTCCCCTCAGACACCCCAGTGCTCCCTGTGCCCCCCAGCCCCCCTTACACAGGGGAGAGGTTATAACCCATCCCCCACCTCCCCTCAGACACCCCAGTGCTCCCTGTGCCCCCCAGCCCCCCTCACACAGGGGAGAGGTTATAACCCATCCCCCCTCCCCTCAGACACCCCAGTGCTCCCTGTGCCCCCCAGCCCCCCTTACACAGGGGAGAGGTTATAACCCATCCCCCACCTCCCCTCAGACACCCCAGTGCTCCCTGTGCCCCCCAGCCCTCCTCACACAGGGGAGAGGTTATAACCCATCCCCCCCCTCCCCTCAGACACCCCAGTGCTCCCTGTGCCCCCCAGCCCCCCTTACACAGGGGAGAGGTTATAACACATCCCCCACCTCCCCTCACACACCCCAGTGCTCCCTGTGCCCCCCAGTCCCTCCTTACACAGGGGAGAGGTTATAACCCATCCCCCCTCCCCTCAGACACCCCAGTGCTCCCTGTGCCCCCCAGCCCCCTTACACAGGGGAGAGGTTATAACCCATCCCCCACCTCCCCTCACACACCCCAGTGCTCCCTGTGTCCCCCCAGCCCCCCCTTACACAGGGGAGAGGTTATAACCCATCCCCCACCTCCCCTCACACACCCCAGTGCTCCCTGTGCCCCCCAGCTCCCCTCACACAGGGGAGAGGTTATAACCCATCCCCCACCTCCCCTCAGACACCCCAGTGCTCCCTGTGCCCCCCAGCCCCCCTCACACAGGGGAGAGGTTATAACCCATCCCCCCTCCCCTCAGACACCCCAGTGCTCCCTGTGCCCCCCAGCCCCCCTTACACAGGGGAGAGGTTATAACCCATCCCCCACCTCCCCTCAGACACCCCAGTGCTCCCTGTGCCCCCCAGCCCTCCTCACACAGGGGAGAGGTTATAACCCATCCCCCCCCTCCCCTCAGACACCCCAGTGCTCCCTGTGCCCCCCAGCCCCCCTTACACAGGGGAGAGGTTATAACACATCCCCCACCTCCCCTCACACACCCCAGTGCTCCCTGTGCCCCCCAGTCCCTCCTTACACAGGGGAGAGGTTATAACCCATCCCCCCTCCCCTCAGACACCCCAGTGCTCCCTGTGCCCCCCAGCCCCCTTACACAGGGGAGAGGTTATAACCCATCCCCCACCTCCCCTCACACACCCCAGTGCTCCCTGTGTCCCCCCAGCCCCCCCTTACACAGGGGAGAGGTTATAACCCATCCCCCACCTCCCCTCACACACCCCAGTGCTCCCTGTGCCCCCCAGCTCCCCTCACACAGGGGAGAGGTTATAACCCATCCCCCACCTCCCCTCAGACACCCCAGTGCTCCCTGTGCCCCCCCAGCCTCCCTTACACAGGGGAGAGGTTATAACCCATCCCCCACCACCCGTTAGTGCAAGAGTTCTTGTGCAAGAGCACGTCCACACTGACATGTGCTTTTGCACAAGCGTGTCCATGACTGTGCAAACGCTCTCTTGCACAAGAAAGTTCTGATGGCCATTTTAGCCATAGGGGTTTCTTGTGCAAGAAACCCGTTTCCTGTCCACACTGCCTTCTTGTGCAAGAGCTCTTGCACCAGAGGGCTTATTCCTTGTGGGGAGAGGAATAACTCTTGCGCAAGAAGCCCTCTGTTCCGACGCTGTACTGTAAATTTACTTGTGCAAGAACGAGCGTGCGGTGTAGACACTCTGCAAGTTTTTGCACAAGAACAGCCAGTCTTGCGCAAGAAGGCTGCAGTGTAGACATAGGTTAGAAGTCTCCGTGGGATGGGGCATCTGCCCCGTACTGGCCCTGTAAGGCTAAAACCCAGCCGGGGGGAGAAAGCTGAGATGGCGGAGCCCACAGCTGGGGCAGAGATGGCCAGTCAGGACCCAGCGGGGCTGTATAAATAGAGGTTCCAGGAGGGAGGAGACAGACTCACTCCGGCTGGGGAGCGGGAGGTTTCCTGGGGCAGAGCAGGGCTGGGGGCCCGGGCTGGAAGGCCCCATTTAAGTCAGTTCTGCTGATATTAATAAAATGCAACATTGACCCGATTTCTACCCATAGGACAGCACTTTGAACTACTCCTCCACTCCTCGTCTCCTCCCTTGGAAGAGGAGGCACCTATCGTCCTGCTCCTGTGGGCTCCGGGACCTGCTTCTCTGTGGGCTCAAACACCCGTTCCCTGGGGACGCAGAGAGAACACCCTTTGCCGGTGGACTCGGCGCTTGATCTTTTGCGGGCTTAAGGGTCTTCCCTCCTCTTCCAAGGGAGGAGACAAGGGGCAGAGGGGGGCAGAGAACGGAGGATGAGGCTTGCGGGGCACCAGAACTGTTTGGATGGGGCAAGCTCAGGGCTGGGGTAAGAGGGGCCCCAACAGAGTTTCCAGGCTACATCTGGATCAGGAAGGCGCCGCAGGGCCAGGACTCAGGCAGAGAACTGCGTGTTTGTAGCATGCGCTGGCGGCGCCGCGTGGCTAACAATCACAGTGCGGACACGGCACATGGGCCGGCCTGCTGGAGGCAGACCCAGAGCCCCTGGCAGGCCTAGCGTGCCCCACCCATGGCACAATTGCACCTTTGCTCGCCAGGCGGACACACCCTGCCACGTTTCCAGGGAGCCCAGGCCTGTTGCGGGCCACGTGCCGCTCACTTCCCGCCATGGCCCTGCCAGCTGGGCCGCAGCCCCGAATTCCTTGGGGTTGGGAACTCCTGCTGGCCCAGTTCTCTTAGATTGCCCTCCCACCCCACGCATCCGGCGGGGCCCTATATAGCAAGGAGCAAGCTCCACAGCAGGTGCAGCCTGGGACCCGGCGCTCCGACGGCAGCAACAGAGCAGGACGTGTGTGAGTGGCAGGAGACCCCGCTGGCGGGGATGGAGGGGAAAACGGGGCCATGCAGGGCTGCAGCTGCAGGGGGGCGGAGAGTCTGGGTGGGGGCTCCCTGCACCTCGGGGATGGGACTGGCGAGGGGGCAGGAACAGGCTGGAGGAGACACTGGCCCTGATCTCAGCTGGGGTCCCAGGGGTGCCGGGCTCCAGGGGGCTAGAGACGACTGCCCTACAGATAACGAGGGCTCTGCTGCTTTCATGGGACCAGGGGATGGCAGGGGAGGGGCTCTGCAGGCAGAGCAGGGTGGGAGGGGTGCAGGGATGTGAGGAGGGTTTGGGCCAAGGCGTTTCCATGGAGGAAGCAGACCCACCCCCTGCCCTGTCTCCGTCCATCCCCCCCTCCCCACTGCAGGCGGATCCAGACACAGCCATGGCTCTGACAGGTACCTGGTCCACGCTCCTCCTGCCCCTCATCCTGCTGGGGGCTGGCCTGGCCCTGGCCAACAAGCATCCCTGGGACGAGCAGAACGACAGATTCCTCCTGCGGCACTGGAACTACCCCAGGAGCGAGGCCCCCGACGGCACCTACTGCCAGGCCATGATGCAGCACCGGGACCTGTCGGGCCAGGACTCCAACACCTTCATCCACGCGCCCGCGGGCTCCATCAACAGCATCTGCAGCCTGGGTGGCAGGCCCGGCCTGCCCAACCAGCGGCGCAGTGTGGCGCCCTTCCACCTCACGCTCTGCGCCCTCAACGCCACCAGCCACGCCTACGCCGAGACGCGCTACCATCGCAGGGTCGTCCTCGCCTGCTGGAGAGGGCTCCCCGTGGACTATGTGAAGCACATCTAGGGCCCGGCGCCGGGCCGGAGGGGGACACGGCGGCTTCCTCCTGCCCCCTTGTCCCTTCCCCAACGGCCACGCTCCCAGCGTCTCGCCTGCCACTTAGTGGCCATCGAAACACCTGTCCCTTCATTAATTTATTGAACCCACCGGTTTTGCCCTTCCGGTGTCCAGCCTGATCCCGGATCGGTCTCACGTTTACCGCGAGTCAGAGTTATTCCTCATCGGTCGTTATTTATGCACCTTTCCCCCCTCCCCTCCAACGCTGGGTGCTCACAAATCTCAGTAACCACCGATACCCAGCAAGCTGTCTGGCGCTTGTTGTGTTATTCTGGGCAGAGAAAGGGGATGAGTCACCGGCGCGCTGGGAATGCCGGGCGGCTTTTCCCGAGCAGTTCTCGTCACTTTCAGTCTTTGCCTCCTGCTAGGGACACAGCGCTGGAGTTGTGGCTTCTCTGTCTGGCCCTGCTCACACCTACCAGACCCCCTCGCCCACCGGAGCTGAATATAGAATATTGGCCTCCTGAAACGTATGGGCCTGTTTGAACCCACTCGGCCCCTCTCCGCTGCCAGCAACAAAGCCCGGATTCCCAGGTGCCCCTGTGCTAGTTCATTGGACCCCCAAACAGACTGGTGCCAACCCACAATGGCTCCCCCAAAAGCAGCCGTCACCCAACAGCCATGAACCTTCATGCTTCAGGGCAGGGACCGGTTGTGAACTGGGCAAGGTCAGGAGGAAAGTGCCTCCCAGCCAGTTTTACCCTAATTCCTCTTGTGGGAGGGAGGCGGGGGGGAGCCAGATGGCTCTGCCCTGACAATGTCCATCTTGCCCACAGTGCGGATCTGTAACAAAGCAAAACTCAGGCCTGTCTCAGTCTGGGGCAGGGAGCACACAGGCCAGGTCGGGGGAGCTGTGAGAGGCAGGAATGTTTTGCATAACAATGCAGATTAAGCGCGGTACGCGAGACCACATCAAGAACGCACGACAAGCGGCCTTGAACGGGTCCTTCTGTTTCCGATAAGCAAAAATTACAGATGCGGCCACGAAACTGTCCAACTACGCACGTAACAGCAACATCCTGTGTAGGATGTTCCCCAGATAGCAGCACTGGGCATTGTACAAATCCTACACAACACGCAATCAATTGGTAAATAGTATTAGTACGACAGAGTCTGGCTCTGCTATCCAACGGGCTCAGCGAGAAGACTCGACGGAAGGGAGGGAGCAGGATGGACCCACAGCTCCTGCCGTTGTAACTAGAAGTGACGGGCCCATCACACTGGCTAGGCATCCCGACGGGTGGGACTCCGAGGGACCACGACCTCCTCCGGGTACTGTGGGTGGCAAATGAGTACGAGGCTTAATTCTAGTAGAGCTTCTAGGAATTGCTTTGGGCTGGGCTAATTGCTTTAGAATTGATCGTATTTACGGTGGAAATTGTACAGTCATTGTTTTTAAGGCTTGTAAAATGTAAACAACTGTGTTCAGTGCTTAACGCCGGCAATAAATAAGGAACGTTTCCCTGGAGAGGTCTGGTCTCTCTTGGCTCTAAAGCAAACCAAACCACCCGACAGTGGGCGATGTTTCGCCGGGGCTAGAAAAGGCTCCCTGCATTCGGCAGCTGGACACCCCGAGAGGTCTGGGGCAGCTGGACGAAGCCACGGCACGGCTGAAATGAAACGGGGCCCGCAGGACTGTCGATTGGTGCGCCCGCGCGGGCCGCAGAGCTGCTGAGATGGTGGCTGACCAGGCTCGCCGCTGCCGCGCTGTAAAATCCCACGTGTACGCCCGGCTCTCTCCTGCACAGCCACAGCTGGAGCGTTGCATCCAGTTCTGGGCCCGGCCACAGGGGGCGCTCGTCCCCACGGCGCCTCCTGCTGGCTGCTGTGGGAACTAGCTCCCCAGCCCTGATGCGTCCCCTTCCAGCTGGTGGTACCGTGCTAGGTCAGTGCCCCTGCACTCTGGGGTCCTTCCCTCCCAGGGACCCCCAATCCTCCCCCCCCCCGCTCTGCCTCAGTGACCCATGGCCAGGGGCACCTAGCCCCTGCCTCACGGGCCAAGTGCAACCTGGCACGGTTGCTCCGCATTGGCAGGGGGTGGGGACCTGCTGCCTTGGCCTGCCCTGGCTGTGTCTGTAGGACCCTCAGGCCCTACTGCCTGGGATAGGGGAGCCCCCCAGCCCTGCCGGCCTCTCCCCAGCCCTGCCCTGTCTCAGGAAACCGCCCTGGCAGCCAGGTCCCTCCTGAGCAAGAGGGAATCTGTCTGTTCCCCTAGGAGCCCTCCATCATACAGGCCAGCTGGGCCCTCGTTAGCTGTTGCTGCCCCAGCTAGGGGGCTCTGCTCTCTCAGCCCTGTACCCCTCACAGGGCCAGTGTGGGGTAACAGGCCCCCTACTTTTGACTCCCTTGCTTGTCTAAGTCTTGCATGTCTGGTGTTGTGTTTTGTATGTATTTTGTGGTTGTGTGTGTGCTGTGTGCGTGTGTTGTGTTTGTGTTTCTGCATGTGTGTGTGTCTTTTGTGTTTGTGTGTGTGTTTTTGTGTATTTATGTGTTGTGTGTGTGTATGGATCTGTATCTTTTGTGGGTATGTGTCTTTTATGTGTCTGAGTGTGTTTTTTGTGTATGTGTGTATTGTGTACATGTGTGTCTTTTGTGTGTCTGTGTGTGTGCGTGTGTTTTGTGGGAATGAGCTTCCTCCTCATTTTTTTTATCAGTTTCTGCTTGGTGTGGTTGTGTCCCCTTCTTGGTTGGGTCACTCAGAGTCCTGTCCGTTTCTGGTATTTTCCTGTGTGTGTTTGTGGTGCGTGTATCTGTGTGTGTGTGTGTGTGTGTGTGTGTGTGTGTGTGTGTGTGTGCGCACACGCGCCTCTCGGTGACTCATCCCTCATGCTGCTCCCCTTCCCATGCCTAGCACCGACAGGGGTGCCAAGCAACGCTCCGACCCAGCCCAACCTGTTCTCTTTGTGAGGAAAGGAATAATTGATGCCAATTATCCGCTAATCCCTCACTCTGTCTGTCCTGCCCCAGCGCCCTCTCCTGATTTCACGCTGACAATCCAAGGGCATGGGGCTGCCCTTCAGGAATAGGGCAGGCTCCCTGCAGCGTCCAGTGGGCCCGCGGCATCCGGCAGGGAACAAGCCACCTGCCACTTGGATGCCCAGTGTGTCAGCATGTCCTGCCTTGCCAGGCGGTGCCACTGGGGGCAGGAGCAGCTGGCTCCGTCGCCCAGCACCTCGCGTCCTGGCTCAGGCGGCGGGAGAGCCGGACCTGCAGGAGGAGTTAGCTCCGCTGGACGCCGGCCTTGCTGGAGCTGTGGTCTGTCGCTGAGGGGCGCTGGCGGAGCCGTGGGATGGGGCCGCTAGTGTAGGAACGGGGCCTGCAAACCGAACCTCATCTTAAACGGGAACGTGCAGACTAAAACGTCACTGACAGTCCCGGGAGAGGCAGGAATAGGCGCCGCACAGGTTGAGTGAGGAGCGTGATGGATTGTTCCCGGCTCCTGCCCTTGGGGTAGGGAGTTGGTTTCTAAACAGAGGCAGGGGATTAAGATGAGAAAAGGCCTGTCATTCCATTAAAGGAAGGATCACTAGAAGGTCCTGAGTGTACTGCCAGTTACAGACGTAGGAAACGAGGGGTAAGGATGAATGGTCGGTTCCCAGAACGGAGAGAGGTTATAGTGGTGTCTCCCGGGGGGAAGTGATCCGGAAAAAGGGGTACATGGTGAGGGGGCAAAACTGACAGACGATACCAGACAGCTCACAGGCCCAGGCCCAACAGGACTGTGGATTCGCTTCAAGATGCGGTCGATTAGGGGTAGTTGCTTTTATTAATCTCACTACGTCACTATTACAGGCTTACTACTGCCCATGGTTACACAGCTACTGCAAAGTAATACGCCGATAAGCACAGGCCGAGCAATGCACGGAAGAGTAACCGGCGCTTGGAAATGCTCACACCCCATCAGTCCGCGGAGAGTCCGGTTCCGGTCACCTCGCACCAGGCTGCGGTGGACGTGGCTCCAACTGGGGGGATCCAGGGCACCCTGCAAGGTCTAGGTCCCTGGTGAGCCTCAGTGGGCACAGGACTCCCAACACTAGTTATGCTACAGTTGGTTACCAGGTGTGCGCGTACCTGGCTCAACGCCATTCTTACCACTCTCATGGGCTGAGACCGAGGTCAAAGTTGTTTACCGCTTAGTAGTTTCCCAGCTCAAGGCACGGCTTAGAGCTGATAAGGGCCAGCTGCAGTTGAGGCTTGCAGGGTCCCAGGCTATGGTAAACTGGGTACAACGGGGATGGAAACTTCCACCCCAGGCCTGCTAAGCTGCATGACCCACATATGACACTACTAAAGTACTCTAGACAGTCGAGTCCAAAGCCGACTTCGAAGGGCTACCAGGTCACGAAACTGGGTGACCAAGAACCAAAATGGCAGATGAAATTCCATGTCGATAAATGCAAGCTGACGGACGTCGGAGAACAGCCCACCTACCCATGTCAAAGGAAGGGGTCTAAACTCGCAGGTACCACTCGAGAAAGATCGTGGAGTCGTTGTGGCGAGTTCTCTGAAAACATCTCGCTCAGTGCTCAGCAGCAATGAAAAAAGTAACCACAGGCTATGTCTAGTCTGCGCTGTTGAGTGTAAGAAATATGCAAATGAGGCAAAGTGTGGAATATCACCGTGCCTCATTTGCATAATGAATGAGCAGCTGCTTTTTGCACAAGAGGCTTTGGCATTTTTTTCAGGAAGAGCGGCGCTTGCGCTGTGTAGACAGCTCCTTTTTGCTCAAAAAGCGGCTGCTCATTAATTATGCAAATGAGGCACGGCGATATTCCATGCTTCACCTCATTTGCATATTTCTTGCGCAAAACAGCACAGTATAGACATAGCCACAGTGTTTCAGGAGATAGAGAGATATCATAAGGCAAAAAAATCTCACATTGATGCTATATAAATCCAGGACATGCCCACATTTGAATACTGTGTGAACAAGCTCTCTCAGAAAAGATCCATTGGATTTGGAAAAGGTACAGGAGAAATGATTGAGGGATTAAGCTCTTACATTTATATAAGAGGAGAGATGAAAAAGACCGGGACTTTGCAACTTGGAAAGAGAGGATTAAGGGAGGGTATGATAACGATCTATAAAACAATGACAGGCGTGTCAAAATTAAACAAAGTGTTATTGGCTCCTTCCTCCAACACTAGAACGAGGTGTCAACCAATTACATGAATGGACAGCAGGCTGAACACAAAGGATGTATTTCTTCATAGTCAGCCTGTGGAAGTCTGTGCCAGAGGATGTTGTGAATATCGGAACTATAACGGGGTTCAAAAAAGAACCAGATAGATCCATGGAGGTTGGGTCCATCCATGGAGGTTGGGTCCATCTATGGCTAGTAGCCAGGCTGGGTAGGGATGGTGTCCTTAGGGATGGGGCGCCTGGCATTGGCCACAGGACCCGGGGGTGGATGGACTGATCCAACCTGGCAGTTCTGCTGCTCGTAAGGCCAAGATGAAAAGGGCAACCCACCTTCTCGGCACCAGAGATGGCCAGGGAGCCTCCCCGGATGCCCGAGCGATGGTTGGTCTCAGCTCGAAAGGCCGGGGGGACCCTCATTTGACCACCGAGTCGCGCTAACTGCCAAACGAGTCCCCCTCCAAGGGAACGTTATCCCACAACTGCTCAGAGCCGGCGAGACTCATTGGCCGAGCTCCATGTGCGGCTGCAAGACTCGGCAGGTCTCAACTCTTCCACTTGCTGGCAAGGACTCGGCACGCTCTGCCAGCCCTCCATTGAGAAGAAGGGCAGCCGACAGCCTCGGGCGCCCCATGGCTCTGCCCCAGTGGAACAAGGGGCGTGCCACGGCACGAGCGCCTCACGGCAGATCATCCGCTGAGCACGGGCCCCCAGTGGAACCCAGCAGCCCAAGGTGACCCGTGGGTGCAGAAAGAGGGAACTGCTGGGCTGGCGAAGAGAGATTAACTTTCCCACTCTGTGTGGCCCCGGAACAGCTGCTGCTGGAACAGCCTGTCCAGTTCCGGCCTCTGCAATTCCAGATGTTGATAAAAAAGAGGGTTTATCTTGGCTGCAGTGAATGAGTAGCTGCATGAGGAATCTATGTGTGATCATGGGCTTTTCAATCTAGCAGGAAAAGGCCCAACAAGATCCAACGGCTGGAGATGAGAGGTAGACAGCTGAGAAATACAGCTAGCAAATAAGACGTGTGTATTTAATAGCGAGCGCAATTGTTAGAGAAGAAACAGGTGACCCAGGATGCAGGGGTAAATAGAACTGCTTTATTGCCCATGCACGTTTACCTCGGACATTCCACACAACGTCCGAGTGACAACAGTTTGGCACCAATTACACCCTTTTGTCTATTTTAGTATGTTAATTTACACGTCTATCACTACTTTCCCTAAAACTGTATGGCTGCGTCTAGACTGGCACGATTTCGCGCAAATACTTTTAACGGAAAAGTGTAGACGCTCTCTTGCACAAGAAAGCTCCGATGGCCATTTTAGCCATTGGGCTTTCTTGTGCAAGAAATTAACGTGGCTGTCTACATTGGCCTCTTGCGCAAGAGGGCTAATCCCTGAGCAGGAGCGTCAGAGTATTTGCACAAGAACCACTGATTTTGTACATTACAAAGTCAGTGTTCTTGTGCAAATACTCGCAGCCAGTGTAGACAGGCGGCAAGTTTTTGCACAAAAGCGACCACTTTTGCGCAAAATCATGCCAGTCTAGATACAGCCTATGAGTAATAGTAACTCCTACACCATGAATATTAATAAGCAGGTGATTAATATTATTACACTGCTCCCAAATACTCTTGACAATATTTCTAATTAAATCAAACACTTTTCTACACTATTAACTTTCCAAATGAATAGGTTACAGAGATTACAAGAGAAGTAGCCCTGAAAATATCTTATCCAGCACCACAGCGGGTAAGAGCAGCCGCATGCGTATCTATTTCCCTAGGCTACAAGAACGATGGGAAAGAGCATGTTTATACAGCAGGAAGGATAATGCTGGTTTTGGCCAGACTCTTCATCTAGCTTTCCAGACTGTAGAAACAAGGGAAAACACACGTCCAAGGGTATTGTCTTCTGCGGCTGACCTCCTTAACCACCCGTGTACAGCGTACAGACCCCTCTTCATTTTTGCATATCCCTACAGTAATTTACCCCTGGTCCTTTCTGATGCCACAAGAACTGGTATCCCCCTTGAGAACATGGAACATAAAAGACCCCCGTGTTCCATATGGACCAGCACATCCCCCAACATCGGCCTCTTCCCACTGACGTGTGTCTTGTACGGCCCGGCTTGCTCACTGCGCCGTGCAGACCCCCGTAAGGCCTGCCAAGTCGTCAGTGGAGAATGACACGCCCGGACCTCGCTCTCCGAATAACGCTTCTCACAGACTTGACCTGGAACAGCCCGGTTGGGATGAAACACTGACGCCTGCTTATTACCTACTGCAGGCAAGATTTCTGGTGGCTGCCACGAATAAGGCACAAACCCCAGAACCGGTCCCAACGAAAAGGGAAGAGAAACGCAATCGGATCCCTCAGGTTAGCAGGCGAAAGGATTCCTCTCTCCGTGTTTTCTGGCTGTCTCATTCACTGCCTGCCTTTCAGACAGGACCCCTCCCCAGTTCTGTTCGTTGCCCTTGCGGGCTTGGAGAGGCCTTGAGCACAGAGAAGACAGGAAGAGCTCATTTCAGAGCAAGACTTTCTACCCCCAGTAGCCTCCTGTCTTGGGCACGAGTCGGTAGCACCTACTGCTGCATGAAAGCTATCTGAGCGAGGGGCAAATCCCAACCCAGGATGTAGATTTTCACCCACCCTCTTTCCTGCCAGTGATAGTCCAGGAAGTCTCACAGACACCTGGGAGTGATTATTGGCCCAGTCCCCTGCCCTCACGGCAGGACCAAGCACTGTCTAGAGCATCCCTGACAGGTGTCTGTCCAACCTGCTCTTCCATATCTCCAGCGAGGCTGTGTCTACACAGCAGGGCTTAACTCGAAAAAAGCTACACAAATTGAGCTACGTCTTGTGTAACTTATTTTGAAACAGCTTATTCCAAACTTGGGCGCATCTACACAGCACTTACTTCGAAACAGAGCACTCGTCCTCCAACTTCCCTTACTCCTCCTACAATGGGGGGTACAGGAGTCGGAGGAAGAAGTCTTCCAGCTTGACAGTATTTCGATATTATTTCAAAACAACTGCTGCTGTGTAGATGTGGACTAATTTCAAAATAACACTAACTATTTCAAAATATTGTTGCTGTGTAAATGTACCCTGAGGGAAATTCCGCAACCCCCCCAGGCAATTTATTACAGTGTTTCAACACCCTGACAGGTAGGAAGTTTTTCCTAATGTCCAACCTAAACCTCCCTTGCTGCAATTTAAGCCCATTGCTTTTTGTTCTATCCTCAGAGGCCAAAGAGAACAAGTTTTCTCCCTCCTCCTTATGACACCCTTTTAGATACTTGAAAACTGCTCTGATGTCCCCTTTCAGTCTTCTCCTTTCCAGACTAAACCAACCCAATTCTTTCAGCCTGCCTTCATAGCTCATGTTCTCTAGACTTTTCATCATTCTTGTTGCTCTTCCCTGGACTTTCTCCAATTTCTCCACATCTTTCCTGAAATGTGGTGCCCAGAACTGGACACAAAACTCCAGCTGAGGCCTAATCATGCAACAGAAGGGTCAGAGCACAATTATTTAATGACAGTGGATGTTGAGATTTATTACATTTTATCTTTTTGACTCTCAAGACAAAATAATCAGTATTACATTTCAAATACACAACCCAAACCCTAACCGTAGCCCTAAGCCATACCTAAACCCTAACCCTAAAAACAAACTCGGACATGTTTTCTGGTAGCATTTCTCTTACTTCCCTCGTGCACCAATTTCTCCTGTAATTGCCGGACTCTTTTCTCAGTCAGTGTGTCCGTGTGTGGTGACATCGACGCTTGCCAATGAAAAGCTAATCCTTCCTAACTAGAATCTGGGTCAGCCACATGATGCAGTTGCAAGACAGCGGAGCATAATCCTGGGTGTGTTCACAGCGGCTCTTCTCCGCGTGGGTTCAAATCTGTCCTCCCCCCTTCAGGAAACACAAAGGCTACGTCTAGACTGGCATGATTTTCCGGAAATGCTTTTAACGGAAAAGTTTTCCCGTTAAAAGCATTTTCAGAAAAGAGTATCTAGATTAGCACGGATGCTTTTCTGCAAAAGCGCCATTTTCACGATCGGGGCTTTTTTGCGGAAAACAAATCTTAGCTGTCTACACTGGCCCTTTTGCGCAAAAGGGACTTTTGCCTGAATGGGAGCAGCGTAGTATTTCCGCAAAAAACACCGGTTTCTTACAGTAGGACGTCAGTGCTTTTGCGGAAATTCAAGCGACCAGTGTAGACAGCTGGCAAGTTTTTCCAGAAAAGCGGCTGATTTTCTGGAAAAACTGGCCAGTCTACACACAGCCAAGGCGAAGCTGAAAGGAGTGCAGACAAAACCGATCCAAGAGTCGGAATATTTGGGCCATGAGGAAAGAAACCGGAGACGTTTTGTTTGAGCACGCAGCCGAATGGGGGATGTGATAGCCGCTTTTAGCGGTGTTATAGTCTGTTACCAGGTGGGCAGTGGCTAATTACTCCCCATGGCCACTGATTGTAGAGCAAAAAGGCGTGGGTTTAATCTGCTGCAGGGGAGATTTAGGTTCGGTAGTAGGACAAATTGTCTCACTCGGGTGAGTTGTAAGTTACAGAACGGGGCTTCCGAGACGACTGATTTCCATGGGAGGTTTTACAGAAGAGGTTGACCAACACCTCTCCGGCCTGGTCTGGGTTTCGTTGTCCTTGACCCAGCCTGGTGGCTGGACTTGGTGACCTCTGGAGGTCCCTTCCAGCTCCGTGTTTCTACACTCTGGTGGCTCTTTGTGGGGCAGGACTACAGGGACCGAGGAAAGAGACACATTCCGATCACTCGCATCCTTGGCTCATTGCCACCAGGCCCCTGAAACGAAATCGCAAACTCACGAGGCGACCGGAGAACTCGGTGCTGACCCAAGAGCCCAAACGTGGCCTAAAGGCTGCTGTGCTCCAGGGAAGTTCTCTTGGCTCACAACCGGGCTGGGATCCTGGCGACCTGGCAGGGAGGGGGCACCAAGCGGTGGGGAAGAGCGGTGGGTCTGGTTTGCACCTGGGACAGGGTTTGTTGAGCATCTACTGCTCCGCTGAGGTAGAGCGCTTTTCCAGGAACGTTGCTCCAATCCTAGACTTGTGCCTCCTCATCCATGTTCTTTCCAAGTGAGGATATTTTTCTCATCCATGCGTGGAATAATTTTATGCACCGAATGTGCACCACCAGTAGAAACAAAAAAAACAAGCGCTGGGGGCTGTGCTAATCAGCGGGGCAGCCCTGGAGTTTTTCCCCACGTGGCCACAAAAGTACCTGGCTTCCAGGGAACCCTGCTCCTCGTGCCCCACGGACTTTGAGGCGGGGTGTCCAGCAGAGGAAGACTCCGTGTGTGGCCCATGAGAGTCGGAGCTGACCCCATGTGGGCGATAACATGCACCTGGCCCGGAGCAGAAGCCTCCAGTCCAACCGCAGGTCACAGCAGCATGGAAGGAATCCTTTCTCCAAGCTCGGGTGATTTCATCTCCCAACACCTCATTAACGAGGCCCGTGGCACTCCCTGAAATGCTGTCCCGTAATCCTACCTCTGCGTGGAGTTGGCAGGGCCCAGCCTTGTGCTCCGGGCTGGAGGCCGGTTCCCCTTCAAGGGATCTTAGCTCAAGGTCTTTCGTCCCCCGTATCTTATTGCTTTCAGTGTGCCAGGCATTGTGGGCTCCCCATCAGGCACCAATGGCCTGGAAAATGCTCCCTCCCATTTCTTCTCCCTGAAGTGGTGCAGACACTTACGGATGTGGGATGCAAAATCTCCTATGGTAAGACCTTGTGAAATGGCGGCCCGCCGGTAGGGCGAAGGCACCAAATGAGCTTCATCGAGGAAGGGGAAGAAGAAGAGAGTGACATGATGCTCTTGGCACAGCTTGGGAGCAAAGGAAGGATGGAGGGCAGTGGAGGGTCCCTGCTTGGCAGGGGACGGCAGGACGTTGGCTGAGGCGTGTAATGTTTATTTCACTTCAGAGACTCAGCACCGCATATTACCAAGGAGGGCGGAAGCCAGGCCGAAGTAGGGCAAGGGCAAGTGAAAGACAACTGGGAGGCGTTGGACAGATTCCAGTGGGCAGCGCGTGAGGCATTGATCCCGGGGATTTAGGGAAGCAGCCATTAACTGTCTTCACGAGCTCATGCAGGGCGGGCGGGGCCCCGGGGAAGGGCGAACGTGGAATCGAGCTTTAGAAAGGGGGCCAAAGAGGACCTGGGGGTCACAGCCCCGCCGGGGTGCCCAGAGGAATACTGAAGCCTGGCATTAAACTAGGCACTGGGAAGGGCAAGAGAAGAGCCGTGCTAGGAGGAAGGGCCAGCGTGGATTCCTGAAGAGCCAACCGTCCCAGCCCAGCCGGACCCTGCTGTCTGAGGGGCCGGCTTGCCTCACTGAGGGAGGCGAGCAGGGGAGGGGGCCAGGCCTTTCCTTCACCTCCACTTCTGGGGCAGCCCCTCGTGACATTGGCACACGGAAAGAGGGAAAGAACCAGTGTGTATTCCCCAGCACATCGTCCCTTTTCTGTCCTGGGAGATCGTGGGGTCTGGACAAAGGTGGGTCAGACAATTATTGACTCCTAGAGTCCCAGGGCTGGAAGAGACCTCAGGAGACACCGAATCGGCCCCCTGCCCAGAGCAGGACCAACCCAACTCAATCATCCCAGCCAGGACTTGGTCAAGCCGGGACTGAAACACCCCTAGGGATGGAGATTCCATCCCCTCCCCAGGGAACCCAGCCCAGCGCTTCCCCACCCGCCTAGGGAAAGAGTTTTTCCTAATGTAGCCATCCTAGACTTCCCCCACTGCAATTTGAGACCATTGCTCCTTGTTCTGCCACCTGCCACCCCTGAGAACAGCCTCTCGCCAGCCTCTTTGGGACCCCCCTTCAGACAGTCAAAAGCTGCTCCCCATTCTCCGCCCCCCATGACACCAGAGACCGAGGGTCAAACCATTACAACTACACAGCAGCTAGAACGCAGTTTGTTTGCATCCTGTGTCAATAAACACAAAGGAAACATCCAAACCTCGGAGTCTAAGGAATTCTCTGCACGTTTCTTACTTTGCCGGCTTCTTCGTTTGAAACGTTATTGCTGGGGAATTGTGCCATCAAAAGGGTCGTTTCAGCTACTTCAGCCTGAGCTTTCGCAGGGCTGGTGCATTTCACAGGGCCGTGACTTCGTCGGGCCCCCCGCCTGAATGCTGAGGAGGGGAGCAGAGCCGGAGAGGACTCTGAACAGCACGTGCCCCCCCTGCGGGCAATAAACCTGCCTGCCCCGAAGCAGATGGTGCCGAATCGTGGCCCAGGCCGTGGCATGACCGACGGGGCTTCTCCGAGCCCAAATGAGATCCGGGCTCTCAACACCTCTGTGGCTCATCTCCTAGCCGGGAAGATTAGCCCTTTGATCGGGGGTTGCTTAGCGCCCGACTGGGCTCTTTGAAGAGACCCTACCCGGTGAGGCGTCCCATGGGGCTGTAACAGGGCAGAAAACCCAGGAGTTCTGGGTCCCAGCTCCTCCTATTCCCACCTGCTCCGACTCGGACTCACACCCCAGAGTCGGCTCCCGAGTTCTCCCCCCCCCCCGCCCCATAGACCCCACTCCCGCCCGGAGCAGGGGGGAGAACTCGGGAGCCCTTCTGCCCAGCCCTGCAATGGCTCTGAAGGGAAGGACGCCCCCTGGGCGGAATTGGGACCGTAACTAGTTCAGAAGCATTTACAACTCTCCTTTGGCACGGTAGTAACAGCTGGTGGGCCCCCCTCCAGCGCATCGTCTTCCTCCATTGCACCAGCCGAGATCGCCCCAGCGATAATCCTCCCCCAGGACCAGGTCCGTCCCGCCAGCTGTCATACTGCAGTGACTAATCAATGCCACCCACCCCTCCCCTCGCCGGGCGGACACACCCAGAGGCGCTGCCGGAGCACCCAGATCCCCAGCTGGACACGTGCGGTTTCTCCCCCAGCCGGAGTCCTGCTTGCTGGGCTTTGGCTTTTAATTGGCACCTGCCACGGGGATTGCGGTGACCCAGCTCCTCGCTGCATTTCCCCTCCCTCTCCTCCACCCTGGCTCCGGCCAGGCTCTATATAACCTGCTCCAAGATGGGCAGGAGGACCAAGCGGAGGTGCAGCTCCCCAGAGGCTAGACTCTCACTCTAAGGACTCAGGTGAGCGGCGGGAGAGGAAAGACCAGCAGCCCACAAGGGTGCAGACGGCAGGGTTTGTTCGCTGGCGGGCAGCGTGAGCTAGTGGTTAGAGCTTGGAGCCTGGACTTCTATTACTGCCTCTGGGAGTTGGGCAGGGCTGATCTGGCTTGGGGTCTGGGTTGCACCTCGGAGCGGGGGGTCCAGGTGGGTCAGAGGGCGACCGGACGCCTGGGTTCTATTACTGCCTCTGGGAGTTGGGCAGGGCTGATCTGGCTTGGGGTCTGGGTAGCACCTCGGAGCGGGGGGGCCCAGGTGGGTCAGAGGGCGACCGGACGCCCGGGTTCTAACTGGCTCTGAGGTTGGAGGAGGGAGGATGACCTGGGTTGGGGTCTGCCCGGCCCCTGGCCAGTAGGACAAGAGTGAGAGGAGGGGGCTTGAGGGCAGCAGAACCGGCTGGGAGGGGATGATGGGAACCGGTTTGGGCCCAGGTGGTTCCAAGGAGAAGGCAGCTCCCCATCCCTCACTGTCTCCATCCGTCCGTCCCTCTGCAGGTCGATCCAGACTCCACCATGGCTCCATGTGGCCCCCGCCCGGTGCTCCTGCTCCTGCTGGCAGCCTGCCTGGCCCTGGCCAACGGGCAGCTGTGGTACGAGCTGAACTTCCTGTTCAATAAGAACCACGTGAACTACCCGAAAACGTCAGCGCCGGATCCCAGCACCTATTGCAACCTGATGATGCAGAACCGGGGAATCTACCTCAACATGGTCAACACCTTCATCCACGCGCCCATCTCGACGATCAACAGCGTCTGCACGGCCGGCGGGACGCTCAAGAAAGGGGGCCTGCGCGTGAGCACCGCCACCTTCAACGTCACGCAGTGCGTCTTCCAGCCCGGCCCGTGGTCCATCTCCTACCTCGGCACGGCAAAGGCTCAGAAAGTTACCGTGGGCTGCTGGAACGGGGTCCCTGTCTACCTCCTCAAGGAGGTCTAGGGCCTGCCTGGGTGTAGAAGGAACCCACGCACCCCAGCTGCTTCCGCCCACCCCTCTCTGCCCTCCACTGACCACAGCTCCCAGCCTCTCACCCACTTCTGCACACTCCCCATCCCCACCCTCTGCTGCCCATTTTACTTTTCTGCCCTCCTGCACTTGGTCTAATATTGGAAAATCTTCCCCTTCATTGGAATCAGCTGGTGTTTGTTGAGGTTCGCTTCATTTTCTGAAATACTTTCCCCCTCTCTAACCTGCATTAAACCCGCTCCTTGCAAAGCAGTGACCGTCTGGTTGTGTGATTGGGGCTGGGCAGCAGGTTGGTCACTGAATACTTAACGAGGGGGCTGGAACCAGGCTGGCCACTTTCTACCTGCTGAAGCCGCCCCCCAGTGGTCACTCTGGGGTATAACTGTTCTCCGACCGGCCCCCTCCCCTTCCATGTGACAGGAAACAACCCCATTCCAGGCACTTCCCATTTTCCTGCTACCACCAAACGCTGCCCTTGATGTGTGTTAGGAGAAGAGGAAACTGCATCCCAAACTGGACGCATCCCATCCCTAGCTCTTACCACTCAGGAGTTCTTGAACAAATGAACTCGCCGACAGAGAAACAGACTCACAGCCAGACACATGCACATAATCTCCAGGATATATCTAGAGAGATGTCTGTGGAGCACACCAGGCCTCAGTCTGCCCATCAACCTCATTTCTCTCTTCTCTACCCCTAATTAAGCAGTTTTCACAATAAGGCCCACAAGCCAGGTGTCGTGGTGCACACAACTCTGTGAAATCTGTCCAGCTGCTGTAGGCATGAGTCCCGGATTAGAAAACCGGTCCTAGTGAGGGATAGTTGCACAGCTCCAGCTGTATTGCTAAACAAGTAGAGAGGGATTTGAACACACCCTGTAAGCATATACCTAGGGAACAAACATCGAGCGAGGGCCTTTCGGTCTAGCAGAGAACTCTCCAGCACCACCCGATGACTGGAAGTTGAAGCTAACCCAATTCATATTGGAAATCAGGCTTCCACGTGTGATGGCGACAATAATTAACCACGGGTCAGAGTGAGGAGAGACACAGGTGGGGAAGGACTCCAGGAGAGGGAGAGACAGATGCATGTTTTTCATTATTTCTGTTGGGGCCTGTCCCGGGGCAGACTCACCCCCACGGCGCCTCCAGCTGGCTGCTCTGGGAATTAGCTGGTTGACTCGCCGGACGCCTCCCTCTCGCCGGAGTCTCCCCGTGTTCCTCTTCAACCTCAGCATCCTCTTCTGGACACAGGCCTCTGGCAGGGCCCACGCCAGGGTCTGCACCCCCTGTCTGGGGGTGGGTGTTTATCCTGCCTGCACACCAGGGGCCACCCCTCCCCGGGACTCCCTGTTCTCCTCCCAGGGAACACCCAGTTCCCCTACCCCCTGCCTTGCCTCAGGGACCCACTGCCAGTCTCTCTCTAGCCCCTGCCTCAGGGCAAGCTGCCATCTGCAATGGCCACTCATCCCTGGCCCCAGGAGCCCTTCTTTATATGGCCCCCAGCTGGGCCTTAATCCTGTCCTCCGGCAGGCCTGGGCTTTGCCCTTAAAGGGCCAGTGCAGGGCAAGTGCCCTGTTACAGGGACCAAAACTTGTCTGGAGTTGTCAAAGGGAGCAGGTTGGGTGGCTTCGATTTGGGAGTTAGGATCCACAATCCCAGGGCTGGCAGAGACCTCGGGAGTCCGGCCCCCTGCCCAAAGCAGGACCAGCCCCGACTCAACCATCCCAGCCAGGGCTTGGTCAACCCGGGACTTACACACCTCTAGGGACGGAGACTCCACCCCCTCCCTAGGGAACCCAGCCCAGCGCTTCCCCGCCCGCCTTGGGAGTTTTTCCTAATATCCCACCCAGACCTCCCCTGTTGTAACTTGAGCCCATTGCTCCTTGTTCTGACACCTGCCCCCACTGAGAACAGCCTCTCGCCAGCCTCTCTGGACCCCCCTGCAGGGAGTTGAAGGCTGCTCTCAAATCCCCCCTCACTCTGCTCCTCTGCAGACTGAACAAGCCCAAATCCCTCACCTCTCCTCGTAGGTCATGTGTCCAGCCCCCCTAACGAGCTAGTGTAGACATACCCAGAGTTAGGACCCGAGCAACGCCAGGTAAACACTCCAGTACAATAATTTCATCATCCATTTCCTCTGCCGCCAGAGCATTTCTTTCTAAATGAAAGGAGCACCTCAAATTCCCCAGGGCCCTGCGTGACCTAGGGGGGTTGATAATTACAGCATCACACAGACAGAGGAACAAAATCTCAGGATGCAGTCGCAAGCAGAAGCAAAAGCAGGAAGTTCCCTCTGCTACTTCCTGTGCGCATCACACGATTCTCCTATGTGCATGGAGAGATTTTCATCAATTGATTTGCAAAAGGAGGGGCCCATAAGCCCCTCCCTTATTACCCAAGATGGTCTTTGCACTCCGTTGTCCTTTCTGTGCTCCGGAGAGATCTGTGTTGCGCGCCAATCCGTAGCTTTTTATGATATTTAACATACATTTTGTAACGGGATGCTCTGGCGGCTACAGTTTCAAGCTTACCAGAGAGAAAGTCATCCCTATTACTTGCTTTGAATTTAGAGTCTCTACGAACGTGTAAATACCCAGACCGTGCAGACATTCTCCGGGACAAGATCTAGACTGTGGTTTCAAGTTTTGTTGAAGTCGCAGTTGAAGTTGTGATTGGCCAAGCATGGAGAAATTCTGCGCAGCCCTCCGCACACGTTACACAGAGGCTGTGTGGTCCCAGCTGTGCTGCACTCGGGACCATGGGTCGGGGAGGGCAGATTTCTCAGGGCTTATGTGATAAGGGCTACATGCGTCAATGCCGTGGGAACTTAAAGGTGCTGCAGCAGCTGGTCCAGAAGTCAAGGGAGGCAAACGGTTGATCTGGTGCTGAGCCAAACACCTGCCACTTCTACAAGGAGATGGACCCCACCCCCCACCTGGAACCAGTGGGTGCTTGGGGGGGGCTGGAGACTCGGCCCTGAGGAAGCTGAGGGGGACAAGGAAGTGGAGTCGGAGGATGAGCTGAGATGGGCGATAGGTTCATCTGGTAGTTTGTCGGGACGGGGCCTCTTCTCGGCTCGCGAGGGTTTGAGCCAGCCGGCGGTGTGCGTGTTGCAGGAAAAGGGCGATCCGGTAAGTGCTCCCTTTGAGTTGATACAGCTCGGGGACATGAGGCCGCTCCGTCCCTTGCCTCGTTATGGACTAGGCATGGGCTGAGAAGCAGAGATGCACCAAGCTAGCTGTGTTTGCGCCTGCTTCCCACCCCCTGTGCATCTGCCCAGTGTGAGCCCCGCAGGAAAGCTGCGAATGTACGTCCTGGTTTCCCGGAAGGTCCTGGCCACTCCTCTGTGGGAGGCTCCCGGGCAGAGATGCCTTGTGTCTTCCCTCACTGGAGGAACCTTCCCTGTGTCCATCAGCAGCCTTGTGCCGGGGCCAAAGCGACATGGGCGAGGAGGCGAGAGACCCGGCCTAAAGCCACTCGCATTCCTGAGATGCATCCCAGCTTCCCCTTGGGACCGAGACATCGGCCTCACCCGAGGGAAACCGGCAGAATGGGTTCTAATGTCCCTGTGGGCCTGCAGGTCGTGCCTAGACACATTGCCCGCTCGGGGACCCTCCCCGCACTAGACCAAACACACCCTGGTCAGGGCCAGCCTGGGTGCTTGCCGGGGAAGAGGCGTGTTGGGATCCAGAGTTGGGAACGTCCTCACGACACAGCCTGTTTGTGGCTTCTGCAGCTCTGCCCCAGCGGGAACCCCGCACACCCAGGGCAGCACGTCCATCAGTAAAGAGGCGGCGTGAGCAGAAGGTGAAGCTCCAGTCCCATCTCCCACCTTGTTGGCTCGGTTCCCTGCCCCTTCCACCTTCCAGAGGGCTCCACTTAGGGGACTTGCCGCAGCGTGTCGATGTGCACCCCGCCCCCTTGGACTTCAAAGCTGTAACGACGCAACACTCACCTCCTCCCTCAATGTGGAGGAAGGTCGGCACAACAAGCTGTCACCGTCCTCATTAGAAAATACAGTAACTGCCTGGTATTATCACACACACACACACACACACACACACACACACACACACACACACCCTGTGCCCCATTCCCCACCAGAAATAATTGTATTAACTAAGAAAGGGTGTGTTTTAGGAGATCAAAAAGGTAGCAAACAGAACAAAGCAGACCATTAAGAAAACAATACAATGCAGGTAAATTCAACTAGTTTCACTGAAGAAGTGGATCTGGCCCACTAATGAACCATCTTGTTAGTCTTTAAATTGCTGCCTAGTTTTTCCTTTTGTTTTACCAAGTTCAGACTAACATGGCTACCTCCCTGTTACTGAAGACATGGGTTACAGGGAATAATTTCTCCCCTTAGCCTTTATAGAGCCGTACCGTCCTTTACACCCATCTGGCAATGCAAAGGACCTTACATTGTTTCCCCCTGATTTCTGCTGCTGGAGGGAATTTCTTAGGATCAATAAGAACCATACATCCAGCAGGCATATTGCTACCTTCTGCTCTGCCCAGGAGGGCAGAGCCTGCTACACACTCCACTCTACAGAAACACCATGGAGAATTGCCCTTCCACGCCAGGCGTGCTGGAGAACAGGCGGGACAACGTATCTCTCTGGCGCCTGCACAACTGTCTGACCACCCCTCCTTTCCAGAGATTTGCAGCTCTGCCAGCTGCTCTGGGCGACCGAACCGACCGGCCTCAGCTGCTGGGGAGGAGCGCACGGTGGCTTCTGTGTCCTCCCTTTTGTGCCCCATCACAAGGGATATTTCTGTGGGGAAACAAAAAAATCTGCGGGGGACGGAAGTTTGGGACGTGCTCCGTGGCGCAGAACTCCCCCGGGAGTGGTCATGCCCCTTCCCTGGGTGGTTATCGGGGAAACACCCAGAGTGATCCACAGGCACCTGCAGGTCTGCAGAGACGTTGCCCTTGCAATGGATGGATTCCCCTGCAAGATGACCCCTGGCCAAGATTTCAATGTGTGTGTGTGCCGCAGCTCACGCAGGGAATCCCATTGCCACAACGCCATGCCCGATTCCTCCCGCACTGCCCAGGGTCACCGTCCTCCATATCCGGGGGGACTTCTGCACCTTGGTGGGAATGCAGCCCCCTCGGTGGCCTTCCTAACTCCAAGCCGATTTGCAGCTGACCGGCCGCTGTCGGGGGCAGCTGGCTTCCACATGACGATCCCCACGTTTCTCCCCCGAGAGGCCATTCTCTTTTGGACACCCCTGCTGCTTTCCTGGAACTGTGTGTGTTTGGGGGGCGTCTTTCCCCCCCAGAGTTCTTCCTCTTCCCTTCCCCCCAGCACCTCCGCCTCCCTCCCTGCCGTGGCTGGGCTGCCGGGAGTGTGGGGCACAGGCTGGGCTGTGGGTTGGGATGAAGGGGCTGTTCGAAGCCCACATCTCAGCCAACACACCTGTCGTTACTCCGCTCCCCAGCCCACCTGGAAAGTTGCGTCCTTTGAGTCTCCATTCCTAGCAATAGCTCCCCACCCGCTTTGTTTGCTGAGCGTCGCCTCCCGTATCTCCTTGGCCCGCGGCCCAGCCAGGCTCTATATAACACAGACCAGAGCCAGGGAAGGTTCAGTCCTTGAGTCTCAGCAGGGATCCGGAGCCACCGCTCAGACGGGAGACCCAGCCCCAGAACAAGGTGAGCCGATGACCCAGCAGGGGTTGGGGCTGAGGGGGTCTCCAATACTTAGCATCAGGGTCAGCTGATGTTCTCCTGGCTTCACATGGCTACAGCTGGTGCCACTGGGAGCCAGGACTCCTGGTTGCTGTCCCCAGCTCGAGGAGGGGAGTGGGGCCTAGTGGGTAGAGCAGGGCGGGTTTAAATCCGGACTCCTGCCTGTAGCACAGAGCACGTCAGCTGAGTCTGGGGGTCCTCTGACGGCTGAAGTAGGCGTTCCCCCAGCTGACGTCTGACCCGTGAGCCGCAGAAGGCGGCAGAGCAAACAGGGGCGAGAGGTTGCGGGTTCGGGGTCCAGAGGGGGCCTCGGGATACTTGGCTCAGTTTAAACCATTTCTTTGAAGGGGCACAGAGTGAAGAGGCTGGGTGGGGAGGGCTCAGTCCCGTGGGTGCCAAGCCGGGCTGAGCACCCGGCCGAGACCGTTTGGGTCCCCTTGCGGCTCAGCACCCACAGTGGGGAAAGGTCACTGTGTCACTCGGGGCGGAGTCCGGAAGAAGGGGGAATTCAGCAACTCTGTGGGTGCCAGAGCCCAGCTCCATCATGCATTGTGGTGCCGAGTCCTCTCTACCCACCTTCTGCAAACCACATTGGCCGGAATTCCTGGGGCAGGCTCGGCCGCTTTCTAAACGCCCCGTAAATTCCTGCCCTGGGAGGAGCCCAGACTTGGGGGCTTCCCCCCACGTACACTGTCTTTGGTCTCACTTACTGGCATTTCTCCCCCTCCTCCCTGCCAGCTAAGGCATTGCCCCAAAATTAACCCCTAACCACGTGGGGTTCTGGTGCACCCGTTCCTGATGGCTTTGTGCACACAATACGGCTTGTTCACCTGCTGGGGAACCGTGCAATCCCGGGCAGCTAGCATAGACCTTCGACTGGACTCTCCAAGGAGTTCCCTGGGGGCTGGACGCTGGAGGAACTACCAGAAGGTCCCTTCCACCCCCTATGTCCATCCCTTCCTTTCCTCTCCACCGCAGGGTGCTCTGTAGACCCCATGGCCCACCAGGGACACCCCCTGCTGCTGCTGGCCTGGCTGGCCACGTGTCTGGCTCTGGCCAGCGGGGAGACTCGCTACGAGAAGTTCTTGCGGCAGCACGTGGATTACCCAGAGAGCAGCGCCCCGGACGCCCGGACCTACTGCAGCCAGATGATGCAGCGCCGGGGCCTGGCCTCGTCCACCTGCAAGTTCACCAACTCCTTCGTCCATGCCCCTGCTGCCACCATCAGCACCATCTGCGGCTCCGGGGGGACCCCAGCGAGCGGGGATCTGCGGGACAGCAACGCCGCCTTCGCCGTCACCACCTGCCGGCTGCAGGGTGGGTCACAGAAACCGCCCTGCAGGTACAACGCCGACGTGGGCTCCCATCACATCCGCATCGCCTGCCAGGAGGGGCTCCCGGTGCACTACGACAGATCCCTCTAGCCTGCGCCCACTGCACAGCACTGCCCAGCCTCTGCCTCCCCGTCCCACCCTCTGCTGTGTAATAGTTCACTGCCATGGCGGTGCCAATCCACCATCGCAGCAGGAATAAATCCAGTGCTCCCTCCATAGCTAAGCGAGTCTGGGATGGCAATTCTCTGGGCTGTGCCCTGGATACCGATGCGGGGCCGGGCTGTCTCCCTACCCGCAAGCCCAGGGCTGCAAACGCCGGCCCTCTGGCCGTGTGGCTGGGCTGGGCTGGCCAGCCCTGGCAACAGGGGATTGGGGGAAGGCTCAGGCACTGGTGCCCCATGGCGTGCGGTGGCTGTGACCGGCTCCAGGACTGGGTGGGGTCTGTCAGTCCCTGTGCAGGGAGCAAACGTCTCATCCTTGGAAGCAGGAGCCGGGTGAGCAGAGTGGAAGTCGGGGAGCTGGGGGGGACGCGAGGCGGAGAGTTGTAAGAGGAAGGGCCAAAGGAGCCTGGCCCGTGGGGAGGAGCCGGGGGCCGGCCTGCTAGGGTCCCCCCTAGTCAGGCGGGAACGGGCCCCGCTCAGCGTTCTCGTGGGCTGCGAATCTGAGCGGCAGCCCAAGTGGGAGCAGTTTGATCCTGTTCTCCGTCCCCTCCCCCCCGCGGCTACTTTTCTGCAGAGAACTCATGGACCAGTTTCCCCCTTTCTTGCGGGGGGGGGGGTCCCAGGGCTGTGGGGGGGATCATAGGGGTTGCCTGCGGGGGGGGCACTTGGTGTGCTGGGGGTCACTGGTATAACGAGGGGAGGAGAGTTCATTGTGGCAGAGACCAGCACAGAACCGGCGGACTCATCTCAGAGGGCACGGACAGGTCTGGCCGGGGGGGGGCCAAGGGGCTGTGGAGGGAGGCTCCCAGGGCCCTGCCCAGCGGGGCCCAACTGAGGGGGGCAAAGGGAGGGAAGGGGAGAGGGGCCCAGATGACCCCGTTACCTGCCAGCAGACACAGGCCAGGGGAGGGGCTACTGGGAGGGTCAGAGGCCGGGCTGGTCGGACAGGGGCAGGCAGACCCCCTGGATGTGGGGAGACTCAGCTGGGCTGGGGGGTGCTCCATACCCCCCCCCCATGTGAGGCCGGCCGGGAGTCGCTCTGGGCTGAGGGGTCCCGGCAGAGACAGGCAGCTGGAGGTCCCAGGAGGTGGAGGGGGGATCCCTAGTGCACAGGGGGCCCCCGAGAAGAGGCCGTCGCACTAGAGGGGGCCCCCAGGGGCCACAGGGACCAAGTGGGGGCAGCCTAGGACCCTGCAGGAATCATCCTTGTCACATTTGTGTGGCTGCTCCCTGCACCCACCCGGCTCCCCATGGCTCCTGGGAGCAGCGCTGATGGGGCTCCGGGCCCCATAGCACCAACCCTCCCGCAGCCAGCCGGGTACTCCACCCCAGCAGACCAGCCAGGTGTGCCACGTGGCCACACAGCAACAGCCGCGTGGGGGCAGGGCTCTGCGGGCGCCGTGGGGGAGAGCAGCTGTTGGCTCATCGCGCCGGCCTGCAGAGTCACCAGCCGTCTGCCCCCTGCCCAGCCCGGCTTGCGACACGTCCCCTGGGGGTGCAGGGTTTGCAACCGTCACCGTGGCCGTAACTGGCCCCCGACCCTCCTGAGCCCGGCAAGCCCCCGGTTCCCCTGGGCCCAGGCAGCCCGGCCTGCCCCTGATGCCCCTGGGCCGAGCCCCCCGACTTGGAGTAGATCCCTTCGGGGTTGGAGGGGTCCCTGTGAGCCCAGCGTGGGTGGCTGAAGGCAGGTGGGGAATGGGGCGCAGGCTGAGTCTGTGTGCGTGCGTGTGGTTGTTTGTGTGTGACGACCCAGCTTGACAAGTCCTGGGTGTGTGTCAGAGCAGTGACCGGGAGGGGTCCCTGGCTGTGGGCAAGAGGCAGAGGTGGGGTCCCGGCCCGGCTCCCCACTGCCCTTCCCCCATCTCAAGGTGGGGCTCTATGGGGAGCCGCGCCAGGACCCCACCTCCTGTCCGTCCCTTGCGGTGCCTGGCGGCTCCCCCAGCAGCAGGCTGCACCTTAGTTCTTGGGCGCTCAACACCCCCCAAACCGGAGGGGAGATCTGTCCCCGTCAGCAGGCTGGGCCCAGGGGGATCGGGGGCAGGCCGGGCTGGCTGGGTCCATGGGCCCATCCTTCACTCCCCAACCAGGCTGGCTTGCCAGATGTCAGGTGGGGGTCGGGGTGATGCTGAACCCCCCTGTGGCCGGTGGCAGTTGGAAAACCCTGCACCCCAGGGGGATGTCGCAAGCCCGGCTGGCGCAAGGGCTGGACGGTTGGTGACTCTGCAGATGAGCCAACGGCTGCTCCTTCCCCACGGCCCCCGCAGAGCCCTGCCCCCATGCGGCTGTCGCTGTGGGGGCGGGGGGGAGCAGGGTCACACACTGGTTGTTGCTGTGGGGCAGAGGGGCAGGGGCACGGCTCTGACTTCCATCCAGACACATCCCACGATCCAGTGTCTCCAGCCAGGCCCTGAGACACAACCGGATCGGCTCCGCTGCCACGGACCGAGACCGACACCGACAGCATCTCCACCGGATCCTGTCACTGAACACTTCTGAAGAGTGACGTACCCCCCAGCTGTGCCGGGCGAGTCCCCGACATCACCCACCTCCAGAATGGCCCCCCGAGGAAAACAACAACCCCCCGGGCAGCGCCGGCAGCCCCCACCTCCAACCCTTCCAGGCATCGCTGGCGATCTACAGCCCAGCCAGGAAAACACCCCTCAGAGGGCGGCTTATTCCGGCTTCTGTAAACCTCGTTCCCTAAGGAATCACGCCTCTTGCGAAGTAGCTATTTCGAAATAGCCCCCCCCTCCGGGGCCACTCAGAGCAATGACTCCCCAGGGCCTCCTGCGGCTGTAAGTCGAGGTTGCGCGTCCACACTAGGGAGATGGCCTCAGACTGATTTTCAGGCTTCCCTGCAGTGTAGACGCACTATTTAGAAATAAGCTACTTGGGCGTATTGCTTCCGGGAGAGCTTGTTCCGAAACCTACCTGCAGCGTAGACACCACCTCAGTGAGGGATTTGGAAAGAGCCACCTGCCCTACAAAATACATTTAAACCAGACGACACAGAAACAGCCGATGCATCGGCGCGTCTAACACGGGCACATTAGGGCTGGCGAGGGACGTGGAATGGCTCTCTCGCTACAAAGGCCATTTCCCTCCCTGGGACGTCGGAGCTCCCCAGCGACTGCTGGGTGGGAGCCACATCCCCCGACTGACCCGGCACATGCAGACGGGTGCGACCCTCGATCAGTAACGGCCCCGTTTGCGATTCCAGCTCCTCTCTGTCCCCCGCCGCTGGGATTGATGGAGAATCGTGGGACCGGGGGGAAGGGAGGGAAGGGAAGGGTTATACATTACCAGGGAGAGGACGGTGGGCGTACAGGGCGACGGATGGGGCAGAGTAGGAAGGAAGTAGCCCAGGGCAGGGTGGATGGGTAATGCCTGTGGGCTGGCGTGTTTCAGTAGGAAGCCCCACCAGCCGGACAGGAACGTGCTCCATCGATGTCCCTAGGGCCCTGGGCTGGGGCCCCTGAAAGAGGATAGGCCCGGGCCCCCTCTCCTACTCGCTAAGAGCGGGTTCACTGGACTGAAGCGGTTCACGGGTGCAAGTTCACACGGGCTATCGCAGGAGCCAGTGGAGCGTTGAGGCCTGTACAGGAGGTGGACTAAGACTCGTGCCAGAGGGCAGAGGGGGAGGCGGGTGAATAAAGCAACTCGCTAACAGCGTGTTCCTGCGTCGCGGGAGGGAATTGTCCTGCCCAGCCGGCCCTGGGGGCCCAGCTGGGTTCTGGGCCAGTCCTGGGGCTGGGCATCCGGGGAGAGGTGGGTTCCCGGGGAGAGGGCAGAGAAGGGCGACGCAGCCAGTGAGAGGGAGAGAAACGCTGAGCGAGGAGGGAAGGGGAAGGAATTTGGGCCCCTTTAGTGCAGAGAGAAGGGGGCGCAGAGGGAGCTCAGGGCAAGGATGGAGACACCGGATCGCGGGATGTATCCTGGGTGGAAGCCAGAGCTGCGTTCCCTGTCCCTATCCCCATTTCTGCTCTCCCCACAGCCACAGCCGCGCGGGAACAGGGCTCTGCGGGAGCTGCGGAGACGAGCAGCCGTTGGTTGGCTCATCGTGCCGGCCTGCGGAGTCACCAACCGTCCACCTCTTGCCCCAGCCTGGCTTGCGACACGGCCCCCGGGGGTGCAGGGTTTGCCAACCACCACCATGGCCGTAGACAGCCCCAGAGGGGTTCAGCATCTCCCTGACCCCCACCCAACACTGGGTAGTGCATGGACATGGGCCCAGCCAGCCCACCCTGCGCCGGATCCCTCTGGGCCCAGCCAGCCCACCCTGCCCCCGATCCCTCTGGGCCCAGCCAGCTCAGCCTGCCCCCGATCCCCCTGGGCCCAGCCAGCTCAGCCTGCCCCCGATCCCCCTGGGCCCAGCCAGCCCGTCCTGCCCCCGATCCCCCTGGGCCCAGCCAGCCTGGCCTGCTCCCGATCCCCCTGGGCCCAGCCAGCCCAGCCTGCTCCCGATCCCCCTGGGCCCAGCCAGCCCAGCCTGCTCCCGATCCCCCTGGGCCCAGGCATCCTAACCAAGGCAGGACTGTCTCTCGCCCTCACTTCACATGCCCACACTGTCCATCTGTGGTTTGACCCCTGGGCATGGCTGGTCTCCATTCTCCCTCCCCACAGAGCTCGTGTGGGACCTGCGCCCTGGGTGGGGGGTCCCCAGACACTGGGGTGCCGATCGCGGCCTGGGCGAGAGCCCTCATGCTGCCCCGTGCTGGGAAATCCAGGCCCCGTAAGCCAGGCTCCTTGTCCAGGGCTGGGACTGCATCTGAGGGTCCCCTCCCTCCAAGGGCCCCACGTCTGGGTCAGTGACATGAGCAAGCCCTGCCCTGACCCATGGCGATTGCCGAGGCAAAGCGAGAGACCGTGTCGGTTTCAGGGGCATAGGAAATCCTGGGGAAGAACCCAAGCACCCTAGTTCCCAGACCCCTCCCCGTGGCTCTAACCACTAGATCCCACTGCCCTGCAGAGCCTCAACCTGTCCTGACTCCCAGCGCTGGGCAGGACACGATCCAGGAGAGACGACCCCAAGCACCAAAATGAATCTGGTTCCAGCAACCCGTCCCTGCCCCCCAGGTCTCCTCCAGCCCTCTCCCCTCCCTGTGACTCTGGGGCACTATGGGGGCAGGACCCAGCCCCCACGCTCTCTGCTGGGCCAGCGCATCTAGGAGGCAGGCCTGTCCCTGCCCTGGCTGGGTCACTGCCCCTCAGGGCCCACAGATCTGGGCAGGGATCCATGGAGGGAAGCGCTGGGGGGGGTCGTGGCTCATGGGTACCCAGGGCGCCCAGTGAGGACACAGCCCTGTAAGGGGGCACCAGGACTGTGCACCGAGAGCCCCGTGCCTGCCTCCCCCTAACTCCCCCCCCCGCATCTCTGGGGCCTTTGTGGGAGGAGCTGCCCCTCCGCTCCCTGCCCCCAGCCTGGCCGGGCTCTATATAGCACCGCCCCGGGGCAGGACTCTCGCAGACTCACCTCTCTTCTCGTGACGGGCTCCCCTGGCCGAGGCTCCGAGCCCGTTTCTCGCGCAGCCCCGGCCGGCTCCAGGGCAGCGTCGTTCCTCTCGCCGGGATCCGGAGCCGCCGCTCACACGGGACGCCCGGCCCCAGGCCCAGGTGAGAGCTGACCCGGGTCACCCGGTAATGGTGGAGGTAATTGCCCCTGGCACGGGGGGTTCCTGGTTGTGGCCCATTTCCACAGAGCCCCGCAGAGCAGGGGGCTCCCCCCCACACACACCTCCACGATGGGCTCCCTGCTGCCAGACCCATCCCTGGGGTCATGCACTGTGCAGGCGGCCGGGCCGTCGGGGGATCGGCCCCCGGGCTCCCAGCCAGCATGGGCCAGAGAGCGTCCACCTGCCCCCAGCCCTGCGCCCAGACGTGCATCTCGTGGGGTGTCTCCAGGCTCAGGGTGCTGGGGGTGTGGAAGTTGCTGATAGGGCCGGGGGCTGGAGGGGATGAGGGGGCAGGGCTCCTGGGGGGGACACGTCCCCTCTGCCCCACGTGTCCATGCTCCCCCTTCCTCCCCACTGCAGGGAGACACGGCCGATGGCCCACCCGATGCTGCTGCTGGCCTGGCTGGCCGTGGGGCTGGCTCTGGCCCAGGGGCAGACGTACCCGGCTTTCCTGCGGAAGCACGTCGATTACCCCCGGACCACGGTCGCTCCCTACTGCAACGTGATGATGCAGCGCCGGGGCATGACCACACCCTGCAAGCGCTTCAACACCTTCATCCACGCCAACACTACCGACATCATCGACATCTGCGGCCCGGGAGGGACCCCAGTGCCAGGCACGAACCTGCACAACAGCAGCAACGCCTTCGACCTCACCGACTGCGACCTGCAGGGCGCCACGCCCAGGCCGCCCTGCCGCTACCGAGAAATCCCCAACCTCCACAGTCGCATCCAAGTCGCCTGCACCGCCGGGCGCCCTGTGCACTTCCAAAGAAAAATTCCGTAAGGCCAGCGCCTCCCCCGCCCCGGCTACTGCGCTGCCCCCTCCCGGCCCTCGGCTGCCCTAGCGCCCCTCGAACCCTGGAGCTGGCAGGGACCTCGCAAGGGCATCGAGTCCCGTCCCCTGCCCTGCCGGCAGCACCCGGCACTGCCTAGCCCGTCCCTGACAGTGTCTGTCCAACCTGCTCTTCACTATCTCCAGGGAAGGAGATTCCACAACCCCCCAGGCAACTTATCCCAGCGTTTCACCCCCGGACAGGCCGGAATCCCTTTTCCTCCTGGCCGCCCCTTCCCCACCCCACCCGTTTCTCCCTGTCGTTCTTTTCCCGCGGAGCAAGGCGCCCTTCCTTCGCTTGCCTTCGGGCCGTGGGGCGGTGATTGTGTCAGGCGGACTGGGGCCGGCCATGGCCGCGTGGGAGTCACTTTCTTTTCCCAGCAATAAAAGGCAGCGCGACCCGTGCTGAGCGGCCGGCTGCGTGTGTGTGACGACGCGACCCAGAGAAATTAGGGCTACTTCCATTAGTGTGACAGACCGGGCCGTGTCTGGGCACAGCTGAGGGCGTCCGCTCAGGGTGAATTGCTCAAATTCCGGCCTCCTTACAGCCCCTGACTGGAGACCTTCCCAACCAGGACACACACCAGTCCCACCGAGCGCTCCAGCTGCCAATCCAGCCAGCAGGAAGCCTCACGAGCAAAACCCCCCAGACACCCCAACTCTATCCATGCCCCAATCCGCCCCCGGCCTGCACACGGCTGAGGGGTTTTAGAACCCAACCCCACCTACCCTGAACAAGTACTTTTGGTCCCAAGAAACCAGCCACAGATCCCTGGTCAATTTACCCTCTGGACCTTACCCACAAATCACGCTGGGCCAATCCTGTAGAATCTATAGCTAAAGGTTTATTATCACAAGAAAGAAAAGCACGAGAGTGAGGTTGTTAAAGGATAGTACGTTACATGCACCGAATCTCCCAGTCCTCGATGCAGGCTCTAGCAGAGATGTCACAGCTGCTGGCTTAGAAGTTCTTGGTGCACATCCTGGCTGCATCTAGACTGGCATGGTTTCCCGGAAATGCTTTTAATGGAAAAGCATTTTTGGAACAGAGCGTCTAGATTGGCAGGACGCTTTTCCGCAAAAAAGCCCCGATCGCCATTTTCGCAATCGGGGCTTTTTTGCAGAAAACAAATCTGAGCTGTCTCCACTGGCCCTTTTGCGCAAAAGTTTTGCACAAAAGGGACTTTGGCCTGAACGGGAGCAGAATAGTATTTCCGCAAGAAGCACTGATTTCTTACAGCAGGAAGTCAGTGCTTCTGCGGAAATTCAAGCGACCAGTGTAGACAGCTGGCAAGTTTTTCCGCAAAACTGGGGGGCACAAGGAGCACTGGGGTGTCTGAGGGGAGATGGGAGATGGGGAGGCTAAGGGGGTCCATGGGGAACAGAGGATCTCAGGGGGTGGCTCGTGAGGTTTCTGGGGAGCCCCCAGGCTGACCCTGCCCCCCCCCATGGACTCGCCCCTCGTGCTGCGTGCACAGGGAAGGGTTTTATTGCCAGGAGCAGCAAGAAAATTCAACAAAGCGGCAGCTTCCCCCGGGATCAGCCCCGCAGCCCGCGGGAGGGGGAGGGGAGGAGGCTGTGAGGGCTAGTGGGCACAGCAGGGAGGGCAGGGAAGGGGCAACCAGCCAGGATTCAGGGAATGTTGCTCTGCCCTGGGACACTGACGTGAGGCCCCCAATGCAAATTCCTGGGAGATTTCAGTCGCTCGGTGGGCGCCGGGCTCCGGCTGGGGGTCCCGGTGCTGGTCGGGGGATGGGCGCCAGGCGAGTCACTGGGGAGGGGGGTTGGGAACCGGGCCCTAGCGTGGGACCCCCCCACAGAGCCGGGCAGCAGCCCCTGGGATAAGGCCCAGAATGTTCCCGGGAGGGGGGTGGACTCATGCCAGTGCAGACCCCAGGGGCAGGAGCTGCCTGGGGGGCCGGGATGGGGCAGGAAAGAGGGGGCAACCAAATCTAATGGGTTGCCCCCCAGGCACTGTGTGGGGAGCATCTTTCTCCTTTTCTGGTCCACAAATCCAGTTCTAGTTTTTCCCACGTGGCACCAAACCTCCTGGAGATCCGGCCGCTGCGGGGCCAGGGGCTGCACAAACCCCTTCTCTCCGGAGAGCACCTAGACGCCCTCCTGCCCGGCCCTGTCTGCTCTAACCACTAGCACACGCTGCCTCTCCCCCGGTGGGCAGGATCTCCTGCCACTCACCCAGTCCTTGTGTCTGGGCTGGTGCCAGATCCGACCTGCACCTCGTCCTGACCCAGCTGTGCGGCCCGGAGTGACTTATATAGAGCCCAGCAAGGTGCGGGGGAGGAGGAGTGGGAAGGGAAACTGAGGAATCTCTCGGCTCAGCAGGACGGCCTGGGTTCTGCCCATTGCGACAGCGGCGCGACCGGCCGGGCAGAGGTGGGAACTGGCAGCGCAGGCCCTGACACGCAGGTGGGCTGCACCGAAATGTCGCGGGTGCGGTTCCCCACTGGGGCCATGGGGCGGGGCCCTCGCCAGCTCTGAGCAGGTGGATTGATTCCACAGAGCTGTGTGCACCAGGCCACCCGGCTTGTGGGTCTGGTGAAAACTGTGCTTAAGGAGGGGTTGAGAAGAGACAGATGAGGCAGAGGGTCGACTGATAAGTGGTGGACTCCACAGACATCTCTCTCTAGCGATACCCTGGAGACTTTGTGCGTCTGTCTGTCCGTGAGTCCGTTTGTGTCTCTGTCCGTGAGCTCATTTGTTCAAGAACTCGCCAACAGGAGGCGCTAGGACCATCCCGCTTGGGATGCAGCTTCCTCTTCCCCTGACCTACAGCAGGGGCAGGGCTCGGTGGTAACAGGAACACAGGAAGTCCCAGGACTGGGATTGTTTTCCCTCACATGGAAAGGAAGGGAGCAGTTCAGAGAACAGTTATCCCGCAGCCTGACCGCTGGAGGTGGAGAGGGCTCACCAGAGGAAGATTGGCCAGCCTGGTTGCAGCCGCCTCATGAAGTGTTCAGGAACCGACCTCCCGCCCAGCCCCAATCACACAGCAAGACGGTTATTGCTTTGCAAGGAGCAGCTTTAATGCAGGTTACAGAGCCCAAAGGATGGAAAATGAAGATACCAGCTGATTCCAACGAAGGGAAGGATTTTCCATTATTAGGCTTAATGCACAGGGTGGGGGTGGGGAAGGGGCGGCTATACTGTATAATAGGCACTAGGGGGCAGCAGAGGGTGGGGCGGGGAAGGGGCGGCTATACTGTATAATGGGCACTAGGGGGCAGCAGAGGGTGGGTGGGGATGGAGCGGCTATACTGTATAATGGGCACTAGGGGGCAGCAGAGGGTGGGTTGGGGAAGGGGCGGCTATACTGTATAATGGGCACTAGGGGGCAGCAGAGGGTGGGTTGGGGAAGGGGCGGCTATACTGTATAATGGGCACTAGGGGGCAGCAGAGGGTGGGTGGGGGAGGGGCGGCTATACTGTATAATGGGCACTAGGGGGCAGCAGAGGGTGGGTTGGGGAAGGGGCGGCTATACTGTATAATGGGCACTAGGGGGCAGCAGAGGGTGGGCGGGGAGGGGCGGCTATACTGTATAATGGGCACTAGGGGGCAGCAGAGGGTGGGTGGGGGAGGGGCGGCTATACTGTATAATGGGCACTAGGGGGCAGCAGAGGGTGGGTGGGGAAGGGGCGGCTATACTGTATAACGGGCACTAGGGGGCAGCAGAGGATGGTAGAGGGGTGGCTATACTGTATAATGGGCACTAGGGGGCAGCAGAGGGTGGGCGGGGAAGGGGCGGCTATACTGTATAATGGGCACTAGGGGGCAGCAGAGGGTGGGAGGGGGAGGGGCGGCTATACTGTATAATGGGCACTAGGGGGCAGCAGAGGGTGGGTGGGGAAGGGGCGGCTATACTGTATAATGGGCACTAGGGGGCAGCAGAGGGTGGGGGTGGGGAGGGGCGGCTATACTGTATAATGGGCACTAGGGGGCAGTAGAGGGTGGGGCGGGGGAGGGACGGCTATACTGTATAATGGGCACTAGGGGGCAGCAGAGGGTGGGTGAGGGAAGGGGCGGCTATACTGTATAATGGGCACTAGGGGGCAGCAGAGGGTGGGCGGGGAAGGGGCGGCTATACTGTATAATGGGCACTAGGGGGCAGCAGAGGGTGGGTGGGGAAGGGGCGGCTATACTGTATAATGGGCACTAGGGGGCAGCAGAGGGTGGGTGGGGAAGGGGCGGCTATACTGTATAATGGGCACTAGAGGGCAGCAGAGGGTGGGTGGGGAAGGGGCGGCTATACTGTATAATGGGCACTAGGGGGCAGCAGAGGGTGGGTGGGGAAGGGGCGGCTATACTGTATAATGGGCACTAGAGGGCAGCAGAGGGTGGGTGGGGGAAGGGGCAGCTATACTGTATAATGGGCACTAGGGGGCAGCAGAGGGTGGGGGAAGAGGCGGCTATACTGTATAATGGGCACTAGGGGGCAGCAGAGGGTGGGTGGGGAAGGGGCGGCTATACTGTGCAATGGGCACTAGGGGGCAGCAGAGGGTGGGCGGGGGAGGGGCGGCTATACTGTATAATGGGCACTAGGGGGCAGCAGAGGGTGGGCGGGGGAGGGGCGGCTATACTGTATAATGGGCACTAGGGGGCAGCAGAGGGTGGGCGGGGGAGGGGCGGCTATACTGTGCAGTGGGCACTGGGGCAGGAGATGTGCGCGGCCCTATGGGGCGCTGTTCGATGCTGCAGGCAGGGGACTCTCTGGATGTTTCAGGCCGCGGTGCCGCCCGAGCGAGGCAGCCCGGACTCTGCGGGGTCGGGAGCCCCGCTCAGATCCAGTTCTCGTGGAAGTGCACGGGGCGGTTCTCCCCGTCGCAGCGAATGACGATGGTGCGGGTGCTGTGGGTGGCCCGGTACTGGCACCTGTCGAGGGGTTTGCCCCCTTTGAACTTGCAGGTGGTGACCTGGAATTGCCGCAGGCTCTGGCGCATGCGCTGCCCCTGGGTGACGTGGTCCTTGCCCCCCTGGGGGGTGCACACGGCTCTGATGGCGTCGCTGTTGGCGTGGATGAAGGTGTTCGTGTCCTTGCAGACTTTGCCGCCCGGTCTCGGGTTCTGTTTCCAGTCGGCCTGCAGCATGCGGCGCATGCGGTCGGTGCAGTAACGGTCGTTATGGCCCGAGGGGCGGGGGTCGTAGTGCTGCAGCAGGAAGCGCTTGTACTGCTCTTCGCTGGCAGAGGCTCCTGCCAGCAGCGCCGCCGTCAGCAGCAGGGGGGCGACTCTCAGCGCCATGGCGCCCGCCGGAGGGTCCTGTGACACGCGGAAACACGGGCGCTTCAGAGCTGCCCTGGGGACTCCAGGGTGCGGGGAGGCTCTGAACCACAGTGTGGAATGGAGACCACTTCAACCCCAAGCCCCCGTCCAAGCCCCCCCAAGCCTCCAGTTCCCTCCTGCCCCTCACCCCCCCCCAGCCAGAGCCTGCCCTGCCAGCCAGAGTCCTCACCCCACCTCCCTGCTCCGGCCGGCAGTGCCCTCCTGCTCCCCGAACCTCCGATAGCTCCGGGAGTGGGGCCGTCCCCCCCCCCCCCCCACGGGCTAGCACCTGGCTTCTGACCACGGCCCGGACCGGAGCGTCCGGCAGCGGGTCCTGACCAGGGCAGTTACGGCCTGAAACCCGAGGGGATCCAGACTGCGAAAGGGCAAAGCCACGGCCCATCTAGAAACAGGGGAGAGGAACAACCCAGGGAACCACCGACGGGTCGGTTCAACGTCTGTGCCCGGGAACGGCTGGAGCCCCTCCCAGTGCGTGCGCCGGTCTCTCTCCGAACTGCAAGGTTAATGTGTCTGCCAAAGGAGGTCCCCTAACTCCCCCGGTCCCGTGGGAAGCCCAGCCAGTGGCCCCCAGCCGGAGCAGCCCAGGCGCTGGGCGCCAGGGAGTCTGTGTCCCCCAGGGGTGCCGGTCGGGGCCCAATCCTGCTCTGCCCAGCTGCAGAGGCCGAGTCACCCTGTGGCCGTCGCAGCCCAGCCCCTGCTCCGTTCCCTGGTACGGGGGCACTTTGCCACGAGCCGGCAGCACCGGGAGGAGCCACGGTGAGTCGGCCACGCCTCTGCGCCGGCCTCTCGGGGACAGACACGCCGGGAGGAGTCCTGCCTCTCCCATGCCCCATCACTCCGGCGTCCCAGGGTTCACGACATTGGCTTCACTGGTCAGTCGCTTGGAGGACTCGGTTCCCCTCACTCCTCGTAATACGGTGTCAGGGCCGTGACCCCCAGTGCCACTGAACCCTGCATCACTCTTCCACCACCTCCCCCTGAGGGCCGGGGCAGCGCCGGCCAGCACCCCCCGCACAAGGGACAGTGACCTCCGCCGTGAGCGGGTGACCCCGGGGGAGGCTCCAGGGCTCAGACAGAGCATGAGAAGGGGCAAAGCGCTTGGGTTGGGTTTTGGGCTCCACCATCCCCCCTTGGAGCTTCGGTGCCCCCGACCCATCTCCCCCTTGTCTTTGCCCCGTGGCCCGGCCCCCACCACGGAGGCTGGCGAGTCTCTCCCGTCGGTAGCAGTGGGGGCGGGGGCGTTTCCGTGGCGCGGGCAAGTCGGTGAATTCTGCCTGCACCATCCGGCCGAGCCCCGGGGAAGATGCTGCTACTTCTACCTCCCCGGGCAGCCTCAGCCCCGCACCTCCAATGGGTCAGCTCTCACCTGGGCCTGGGGCCGGGCGTCCCGTGTGAGCGGCGGCTCCGGATCCCGGCGAGAGGAACGACGTTGCCCTGGAGCTGCGCGAGTGTCAGCCAGGGGAGCCCGTTGCGTGCTGGCAGAAGCAGAAGTGAGAGTCGTGGAAGTCCTGTCCTGCGGCGGTGATATATAGAGCCCGACCAGGCTGGGGGCAGGGAGAGGAGGGGAGGGGCAGCTCCTCGCACACAGGCCCCAGAGATGCTGGGGGGCAGGGAATTAGGGGGAGGCAGTTGGAGGGCTCTCAGTGCACAGGCACTCTACGTGCACTACACCTCTCAGTCGACAGAGAGATGTAGATTAGGCAGGTCGAAATTGCTAATGAAGCCGGGATTTAAAGATTAGCATCAACATGGCCGCTGCTTTTATTCGAAAAGGGTCTTTTTAGGAAAAAACCCGGCAGTGTAGGCGCCGATCTTTTGAAAAATAAAGCCTTTTTCGACAGATCCTGCAAACCTCAAAAGCTGCAGCCATGTATACGCTAATGAAGCGCAGGATATTTAAATCCCCGCTTCATTAGCAATTTCAACGTGCCTAATCTACAGCTCTCTGTCCACAGGGAGGTGTAGTCTGGACACAGCCAGGGCGTGCTGGGTACCGATTAACCACGACCCCCCAACACTTCCATCTGTGGGTCCCTGCCCACATCCATGTGCCCTGAGGGACAGTGAGCCAGCCATGGCAGGGGCAGGCCTGCCTCCTAGTCCCCCAGCCCAGCAGAGAGCGTGGGGGCCAGGTCCTGCCCCCCAAGTGCCCCAGAGCTGTGGGGAGGGGCGAGGGCTGGAGGTGACCTGGGGCGCAGGGTCTGGCTACTAGTACCAGCTTCATCCTGGTGCTTGCGTTGTTTCTCCTGGCTTGCGTCCAGGGGCAGACACTGGAAACGCGCCGCGAGGGCCAACCAGGGTCCTACCTTGCTGGGTCGGGGAGGACCCAGGGGGATTTTTGTGGACAGGGCTGGGGGGCCCAAGGGATCCAGGGCCCTGTTCTTCACTCCCCAACCCGGCTGCTTTGCCGAGCACCGGCTGGGAGTCGGGCAGAAGCTGAACCGCGCAATGGCCGGGGGGGGGGGGGGATGGGAAAACCCTGCCCCCCCGCAGGACGTGTCGCAAGCCAGGCTGGGGCAACCGGCCGGATGCTTGGTGGCTCCACTAGGCAGGAGGATGAGCCAACGGCTGCTTCTTCCCCGCGGCACCCACAGAGCCCTGCCCCTGAGCGGGCCGTCGCTGGGGAGCTGGGGGGCAGAATAACATGGCTCTGGCTTCCAACCAGGACACATCCCATGATCCAGTGTCTTGGAACCTCTCCCCTGTGGGCGGGGCTGGGGGGCACAGGGAGCACTGGGGTGTCTGAGGGGAGGTGGGGGATGGGTTATAACCTCTCCCCTGTGTAAGGGGGGTTGGGGGGCACAGGGAACACTGGGGTGTCTGAGGGGAGGTGGGGGATGGGTTATAACCTCTCCCCTGTGTAAGGGGGGCTGGGGGGGCACAGGGAGCACTGGGGTGTGTGAGGGGAGGTGGGGGATGGGTTATAACCTCTCCCCTGTGTGAGGGGAGCTGGGGGGCACAGGGAGCACTGGGGTGTGTGAGGGGAGGTGGGGGATGGGTTAGAACCTCTCCCCTGTGTAAGGGGGGCTGGGGGGCACAGGGAGCACTGGGGTGTCTGAGGGGAGGTGGGGGATGGGTTATAACCTCTCCCCTGTGTAAGGGGGGCTGGGGGGCACAGGGAGCACTGGGGTGTCTGAGGGGAGGTGGGGGATGGGTTATAACCTCTCCCCTGTGTGAGGGGGGCTGGGGGGGCACAGGGAGCACTGGGGTGTCTGAGGGGAGGTGGGGGATGGGTTATAACCTCTCCCCTGTGTGAGGGGGGCTGGGGGGCACAGGGAGCACTGGGGTGTCCGAGGGGAGGGGGGGATGGGTTATAACCTCTCCCCTGTGTGAGGGGGGCTGGGGGGCACAGGGAGCACTGGGGTGTCTGAGGGGAGGTGGGGGATGGGTTATAACCTCTCCCCTGTGTGAGGGGGGCTGGGGGGCACAGGGAACACTGGGGTGTCTGAGGGAGGTGGGGGATGGGTTATAACCTCTCCCCTGTGTGAGGGGGGCTGGGGGGCACAGGGAGCACTGGGGTGTGTGAGGGGAGGTGGGGGATGGGTTATAACCTCTCCCCTGTGTGAGGGGGGCTGGGGGGCACAGGGAGCACTGGGGTGTCTGAGGGGAGGTGGGGGATGGGTTATAACCTCTCCCCTGTGTAAGGGGGCTGGGTGGGGCACAGGGAACACTGGGGTGTGTGAGGGGAGGTGGGGGATGGGTTATAACCTCTCCCCTGTGTAAGGGGGCTGGGGGGTACAGGGAGCACTGGGGTGCCTGAGGGGAGGTAGGAGATGGGGAGGCTAAGGGGGGGCCATGGGAACAGGGGATCTCAGGGGGTTCCTGGTGAAATTTCTCGGGAGCCGGGACCGAGTTGGAGGTCTCTTTGTGAGGTTTGGGGCCTTAGAGCGACGGACCCCCAGGCTTGGGCAGGAAGTATCCGCTTCTCTGGACACTGTGTCCGTTTGAGCCTCTCAGAGATGCCCTGATGGGTGCCAATGGGTCTCATGCCGGGGGCGGGGGGCAGAGAGGCTCCTGGTTCCATTGGCCACAGAAGGTGGCTGGGCTGAAATCCTCCCAGCTCTGTCCACACGGCATGTGGCAGGCCCTGTCCCTGACCCCAGGCTGAGCCCCGACCCCCTTTTATCTGGGACCCCGGGACCCTGCCCCCCTTCGCCCCTCATGCTCCGTGCGCAGGGAAGGGTTTTATTGCCAGGAATAGCGAAAAAATTCAACAAAGCCGCAGCGTCCCCAGGGATCAGCCCCTTAGGCAGTGGGAGAGGGAAGGGAAGAGGCTGTGCGGGCTAATGGGCACAGCAGGGACGGGGCAGGGAAGGGGCGGCCAACCAGAGTACAAGGGATTTTTGCTCTGCCCTGGGACACTGACATGAGGCCCCCAAAGTAAATTCCTGGGAGATTTCAGAGTCTCTCGGTGGGCTCTGGGCTCCAGCTGAGGGTCTCGGTGCCAGTCGGGGGATGGGCACCAGGCGAGTCACTGGGGAGGGGGGTTGGGAACCGGGCCCATGCGTGGGAGCCCCCCACAGACCCAGGAAGCCAGCCCATGGGATAAGGCCCAGAATGTTCTGGGGGTGGGGGACACATGCTAGGGGTGCAGGGGCAGGGCAGACCCCAGGGGAAGGAGCTGCCTGTGGAGGAGTGAGGGTCAGAGGCTGCCCGGGAGCAAAGTGAGGTGCAGGGGACCCTCTCCCGGCCCTCGGCCCATCTGGCTCTACACGGTTCCCAGGATGTTCACGGGATTCCCACCGTGGCAGGCCACATGGATCCTTTGTCTCTTGTACCAGCCCACGTAGGTCCAGCCCAGCCAGCCAGCTCTGCTCCAGTGGCAGGTGGTGGTGGGGATGCGGTTCCTGCCAACGCACGTCCTGGCCAGGGGCAGGGACCCGTCCCCGCAGCGGCAGAGGCTGGCGAGCTGGCTGGGGTCGGCGTGGACGAAGGTGAAGGTGCATCTCCAGGTGCTGGTGAGGGAGCGCCGCTGCCACATGAGGTAGTCGCAGTACTCCTGGCCGGGGGGGGCTGGTCCTGGGGAAATCCACGTGTCTGGACACGAATTGTGGGGAGCTGCGGGAAGGAAACCAGAGGGCCAAGCTGGCTCCTTCCATTTCGCCATCGATCCTGCCACACAGCTGGGCTGCACCGAAACGTTGGCGATGCGGCTGCCCGTGAAGGCCGACGATGGGGGCCTCCCAGCCAGCATCTGCCCTGGGCTAGCGACAGGAGCTACGGCCACCCTGCCGGGGCCGCACAGATGGAGGGGGCCACGGGCACTCATCCCACATGGCTGTGTGTCCTGAGAGTCTCTGGGCATCCTTGGCCTGTGTCAGGGCCACTCCCCGGGTCCTCATTCCCAGCCCAGCAGGGCCCTGCTCTGGCCACATCTCCTGCCCCCGGAGAGACTTCGACCCCTCGCTGGGGCACAGAGGGGAGGGGGAATTTAGCTATGGAGGGGGGTGGACGCTCATCGGCCCCCTGCCAGCGTCACAGAGTCCTCAGCTGCCGGCCAGGGAAGCTCCCGTAGTCTGAGGGGAGAGCCCAGACCAGGGGAGTGGACCCAGCCCAGCCCTGACTCACGGCTGCTCCCCATCCTCCTGGCCCGCTCGGCTCCTCCACCCACCGCCCTGCCGGCCCAGCGAGGGGCAGGACGGGAGTGGGGGGACAGGCGGCTGGCAGCACTGTGACGATGGCAGCTTGCAGCGCTGTGAAACCAGCCCACCGAGTCCGACGGCACAGGAAGGAGTTAAGGCAGGTCACTAGTGTAAGTACCCAGAACTAGTGTTTACATCAGCAGTAGCTTCTTCTGCAGGTGAAGAGAGAATGTTTATATCACTTTGGTTTATTCAGCTAGCTCAATCCAATGATTAGTTCATTCACCCTTGCAAAACCGAGAGTTGAGGAAGCAGAAAAACTTGTTTTCCTCTTCTCTCAGTAAAAAACTGGTTATGAGAGCATTCTAACATCTTGAAGAACATGACGACTAGATTTGATCTGTAAAATTCACTATGGATATTTCCTTTGTTTCATAAATTAATTTTAGATGCAAAATGTGTTTTGGATACTTTTTTGTTATGTGTCCTTCACATTTAAGGTAGTTTTATTTCATATAAAAATTAAATGCTGGCTTTGTTTATTTTAAATAGAATTTCTATCCAGATAGAAGTAGATGCAAATTATACATTTTAAAAAAGTAGCCACCACTTAGCAAATAAGAAATGGGGTAAAACCTGTCTCAGGTGTTCCTATTACATGCCATTTTGTAATAGAATAAAAATGTAAAAATTAAGCATCTGATTACATGTAAATTACACAATTATTTGGGCATTTATATAGTTGGTAGCTGTACTGAGTGTATTCTCCTGGTTAGTAAATAGAAACACCAAATTTGGCATGAAGGTTATATTTAGTTGTAAATCAACATGTTTTAAAGGTTGCTAAGCAATAAGACCCAACCATCTTTTAGGAAAATATTTTAAAAGTATAATTTATACAATTAATTGCTCATTTAAACCTAGGTTTTCTACTTGCCTTTTTAAATCATGATTAAAATGAGAGATTTAAGTTAAAGCTATTTAAATCAATCCACCCTGCTTCAGAGGCTGTTTGGTCCGTCCCTGAAGGAGAAAGCACAGGACTGCGCTCATGGAATACGTCCTAGGCTAGTGGGGTTTTGTTGTCTGTCCTATTCTGGACAGCTGAGCTGGGGAATTGAAACAAAAGGTCTTTTAATCCCTTTGAACTGTTTCATTGTAAAGTGAGGCTGATTCTTGTCCATGGACACCAAGAGTTGGACAGCTTAGGTGTGTCTAGACTGGCAAGATTTTGCGCAAAAGTGGCCGCTTTTGTGCAAAAACTTGACCGCTGTCTACACTGGCTGCTTGAATTTGTGCAAGACCCCTGACGTTCTAATGTCAGAATTCAGGGCTTCTTGTGCAAATACTCTGACACTCCCGCTCAGGGATAAGCCCTCTTGCGCAAGAATACTTGCGCAAGAGGGCCAGTGTAGACAGGTACCTTAATTTTTTGCGCAAGAAAGCCCAATGGCTAAAATGGCCATCAGAGCTTTGTTGTGGAAAAGTGCGTCTATACTAGGCACGGATGCTTCTGTGCAAAAGCACTTTTTGTGCAAAAGCATCCGTGCCAATCTAGATGAACTTTTGGGGAAATGCTTTTAATGGAAAAACTTTTCCGTTACAAGTATTTCTGCAAAATCATGCCAGTCTAGATGCAGCCCTTCTGTTTTGGGGTTGGAGTCTGAGTGATAATAAGGCTTCTAATAATAAAATCCTATTGCAGAGTGAGGAGTGGGCCCAGGTCTCCAGCACTAGGTGATGTGAACAGCTTACTTGCTTACTGCCCTCCTATTGTCCTCACGAGGGGCGTCCCTGGAGCTCTCCTAGGAGATGAAAATGCCCCCGTGTTTGGGCTCCCCCTGAAGCATGCACCCCACTCCCCAGGAATCCGCACAAGCCTAATTAGTGCGTGGACCCTCCCCGGACAAAAAAAGGTGTGTGGGGGGGGGGGGAAAGGCAGCGAAAAAATTTTTTTCTTGGGGTGGCAAAAAACCTAGAACCAACCCTGGTTCTATCTCTGCTCAGGAAAACAACACCACACACAGCCAGGAAACTGCCACCCAGGCACAGAGGTTAGCAACCCCTGAGTAGCAGGATGTCCCCCAAAGAAGGGCCGACCAGGAACTTCTCCCCACACATGACCCATTGGTAAGCGACCACGTCTGGCTCTGCCGTACGATGGGCTCAGGGTCAGTGTCCAAGGACAGACCAACATCTCCATGAGCCCTGGCTGGCCGCCTCTTCCCTCCCCACCCTCTGCTGCGCCCGCTATCCCACACAGCCTCTTCCCTCCCCACCCTCTGCTGCACCCGCTATCCCACACAGCCTCTTCCCTCCCCACCCTCTGCTGCGCCCGCTATCCCACACAGCCTCTTCCCTCCCCACCCTCTGCTGCGCCCGCTATCCCACACAGCCTCTTCCCTCCCCACCCTCTGCTGCGCCCGCTATCCCACACAGCCTCTTCCCTCCCCACCCTCTGCTGCGCCCGCTATCCCACACAGCCTCTTCCCCCCCTCTCAGGCTACGTCCGCACTTCAGGCTTCTTTCCAAAGAAGCTTTTCCAGAAGAGATCTTCCAAACACACGTCTTCCGGAAGAGCGTCCCCTCTGCTAACGCGCGGGATGGACCCACAGCTCCTGCCGCTGTAACTAGAGGGGAGGGGCCCTTCACACCAGTGACCCAATTTCGATGGCGGCCCCACTGGCCGGGCGCAGGAGGGAACCGGCAGTTCAGGCCCTGCCACGTCGTAGGCAGGGCTCCCCTCCAGGGACATGGGTGGGGGCCTCCCTGCCAGCTCTGAGCAGGTGGAACAGACGGTATCTGGTGTCAGCTGGCCGGGGCCACGGGACCCACCCTGGGCTGGTGTCATGAGATACAGCCGCCCTGCAGGGGCCGCGCAGCCGGAAGGGACCATGGGCACTTGCCCCCAGTGGCTGTGTGCCCTGAGAGCCCCTGAGTGCCCTCGGCCAGTGGCTGGGTGTGACGGCGCGTTGGGGGTCCCCCGTCTCCTGCACCCCGAAATGGCACAAACAGACTGCACCAGCCGGTGGAATAGAGGAAGTTTATTGCCTCTCCAGGATACAGCACAGCACAGATGTAGTCTGGTCACAGAGCTGGGCTAGGATGCCTCAGGCCCCCTTGAGTTGGGGGGAGACTGGGCCCCTAAACTCCAGCTCCTCTCCCTAGGCTGTCTCATCCATCCTCACAGACAGCCAGCCACCAACTAACCAACTTCCAGCCCTGCTCCCCAGCCAGGGCAGCATCCACCTTCCTTTGTTCCTCTCCATGGGGGGTGTCTGGCCCCTGGCTCAACAAGTTTGGCACTACCTCTGCCTAGCGAGGTTTTCCCTGCTGGGTCTTGCTCCAGACAGCAGGGGTCACCACAGCCCAGCAAGTACCCCCACTACGTCACACTGCCCTGCCCCCCTCATCTCCAGCCCCAGAGAGAGACCAACCCCTCGCTGGGGTGCACAAGAGAGGAGGGAAAATTCAGCAGCAAGGACGGGAGTGTGGGGACACATGCCGCAGACACCTGGGCTCTGCCACGGGATGGCCCCCGCCCACAGATGGGCCCCTCAGCCCCGGCCCCGCAGAACAACTGGAGACTCAGTTCCCCCTGAGCCACGTCACCAGCACCCCAGGAGAGAACCACCCAAGTCTCTCTGCCCCATCCCCACTCCCCCTCCCCACCAGCACCCCTGGAGGAGAATCCCCCAGCTCCTCCTGTCCATTCTCCCACCCTCACCAGCACCCCTGGTGTCAGGCCCAGTTTGGGGGCTTGGCCTGGCCTGTCAGTGGCTTGTCTGGCCCTGCCCCTCCTCTCTCGGACTGGAGAGGACGAATAACGACATGGCCCAGAAAAAGTAAAGATGTTTTTCCTATTTTTTTTTATTTGTCAGATGTAACAGTTTTCACACTCACCCCAGTGTCGAGATTGGGCCCCAGCCGGGCCTGAGGACCTATGGGGCCCCCCCACAGGCTGTAAAATGGGACCATGCCCCCTGCCCGCCCCACAGGCAGAGCCCTCGGCCGGTGGGAGAGCACCCCCCCCACACACACACACACACTAGGCTGGCAGTGGGGTGGGAGGGTGATAATTCAGAAAGGGGAAGGGGGACAGGAGTAAGGCAGACAGCTCCCAGCACAGACTGGAAAGAACGGCTCCTCCGGCTGCACTGGGGAGATGATGGAAAGGGCCCCTAATCTCCCCTCCCCAGCACCAGGCAGGCTGTGGGGAGAAAGAAACCCCAGGGGCTGCTTTAAAGCTGCCCCCTTCCCGTCTCTGCTTCGGGGAAAGCAGCAGCAGCAGCAGCAAAGGTGAAGGTCAGGTCTGCCGAGGAGGAGAAAGGGGGTCAAAATAGACCCCCAAGAAAGTGGGAAGGGGGCTCCCCCACCCCACCCCACCCCACCCCAAGACAGGGCAGCAGAGATCCCCTGCACCCAGCACCCTCAGCAAATAACTAAGGTGAAGGGGGAAACTGCCTGCAAAAAGGCAGATGGAAAAAGGGGCCCGGCCCAGAACGTGGGGTAGCCAGGGCCCAGTTGCCACAACAGCAGCAGTCCCCTCCACAGACACCCCTTCCAAAAAGGGAGCAGGAGGAAGGGCAGCACCCCGAGAGCAGGGTACTGCAGATGCGCAGGAGCTGGGTGTGTGGCTTTGTGTTCCCGGCGTAGGCTGTTAAAGACTGGCCCAGCCAGCCACACCTGCAGCCCATCTGGCATCAGCCTGAAGGGAGGACTCATTGGAACACCTGCAGCCACTTAAGGTGGATGTGTGCGCTATAAAAACCCTCCCCAGGCGAGGCAAAGGGGGAAGGAGAAAAGGGATGGAGCAGAGGAGAGTGCAAGGTGATGGGAGCAGCCCAGAGCAAGAGAACATGCCCTAGTGAGCTGGTGGTTTTTTGGGGGTTGCAGACTAACCAACTGAGTTATGAACTAATCCCACTTCTGCCACCAGTTGCGGCAAAGTGGGGGCTAAGCCTTGTGCATCCCACTGGGTTCTTCTCGGCTGCAAAGCCAAGAGCACCCTGCTACCAGAGCTTCTTTCATCATTGGCCAGTCCAGGGTCCTTCTTTTCTCTAGTCCCTGCTAGACCTTCCAGCCAGAGGGGAGGTTTAGGGGGAACCTGGTCCCACCCACTTGCTCCAGGTTTTGGCCTAGGGCCCTATAGGAGGGGGCACCCCAATCAGGTGGTGTAGCTTGGCCCTGGACCCCTGAGCAGCAGCCCTTACCTGGGCCACTCCCTCAGCTCTTCCTGCGGTACCTTGTTCCTGATATTGCAGAGCAAACCTTCACACCAGCTCACTCAGGTATGTTCTCTTGCTCTGGGCTGCTCCCTTCTCCTTGGCTGTGTCTACACTGGCCAGTTTTTCCGGAAAATCAGCCGCTTTTCTGGAAAAACTTGCCAGCTGTCTACACTGGCCGCTTCAATTTCTGCAGAAGCACTGACTTCCTACTGTCTGAAATCAGAGCTTCTTGTGGAAATACTGTGCTGCTAGTTGCTTTTGCGCAAAACTTTTGCCCAAAAGGGGCCAGTGGAGACAGTTCAAATTTGTTTTGTGCAAAAAATCCCCGATGGCAAAAATGGCGATCGGGGCTTTTTTGCGCAAAAGCGCATCAGCTGTGTCTACACTGGCATGAATTTCCGGAAATGCTTAAAACGGAATACTATTCCGTTTTCAGTTTTTCCGGAAAAGGAGCGTCTACATTGGCAGGCTGCTTTTCTGGAAAAGCCCTTTTTCCGGAAAAGCGTCTGTGGCCAATGTAGACGCACTTTTCCGGAAAAGAGCCCCGATCGCCATTTTCGCCATCGGGGCTTTTTTCTGGAAAAGACTACTGGGCTGTCTACACTGGCCCTTTTCCGGAACAGTGTTCTGGAATAAGGACTTATGCCCGAGTGGGAGCAGAATAGTTTTTCCGGAATAGCGGCTGATTTTTGTACAGTAGAGGATCGTTGCTTTTCCGGAAATTCAAGGGCCAGTGTAGACAGCTCGCAGCTTATTCCGGAGAAGCGGCTGATTTTCCGGAATAAGTGGCCCAGTGTAGACGCAGCCATCTAGATTGGCCATGGACGCTGCCTCTTCCCTCCTTGTTTTAAGGACAGATTTAAAGCAGACCCCAGCGGGAGACTTTTTGCCAGTCCAGTGGGAACTGAAATCTTGCCAGTCTAGGTGGTGGCTAAAGAGTTGAAATTGCTGAGGGTCTGTCTAGACTACGAAGTTAATTCGAACTAACAGCTGTTAACTAACCCCCCATGGAGCCAATCAGGCAGCCCCTGGGATAAGTGGGCACAAGAAGCTCCCGGGGGGCACTCATGCCAGTGGGACAGAGACGGGGCAGGCCCCAGGCTGCCCGGGAGCTAAGCGGGGTGCAGGGACCCTCCCCCGGCCCTCGGCCCCGCCCGGCTCTACACGGTGCCCAGGATGCCCACGGGCTCCCCGCCGCGGCAGGCCACGCGGATCCTGCGGATCTGGAAGCTGCCCAAAAAGGGTAAGGCCCGCTGCATGGAGCCCCCCAGCCAGCCACCGGGGGACCCCCAAAGCCCATACAAGCCACCTAAGCCCCTGCGGCAGGTGGTGGTGGGGATGCGGTTCCTGCTGACACACGTCCTGGCCCGGGGCTGGGACCCGTCCCCGCAGCGGCAGAGGCTGGCGAGCTGGCTGGGGTCGGCGTGGACGAAGGTGAAGCTGCATCTCGGGGGGCCGGGCAGGGAGCGCCCCTGCCCCATGAGGTAGTCGCAGTACTGCTGGCCGGGGGGGGGGCTGCTCCTGGGGAAATCCACGTGCCTGGCCACGAAGTCCTGGGCGCTGCGGGGTGCAAAGTACCAGGCCAGGCTGGGCGGCAGCAGGGCCAGGAGCAGCAGGAGCGCGGGGCGGGGTCCCCCCGGGGCCATGTCGTGCGCCTGGATCCACCTGCCATGGGGAGAGGGGGGATGGATGGAGACAGCGTGAGATGGATTTGCCCCCTTCCTGCCCCCTCCTAGAGCAGGTGGGGAATCTCCGGCCCATGATCTGTCCCTCAAGACTTAGAGCTGCCCCAACATTGAGGAACCCGGACGAGCGCTTCATACCCCTCAAGCCCCCCGTGGACTCCCAGGCTGTGCGGGGAGGGTCTTTCTCCTTCTCTGGGCCAGAAATTGAGTTCTAGTTTACTCCACACGGCACCGAACCCGCTGGAGATCCAGCCGATGCGGGGCCAGGGCTGCACAAACCCCTCCTCTCCGGAGAGCACTTACAAGCCCTTCTGCCCAGCCCTGTCCGCTCTAACCACTAGCACACGCTGCCTCTGTCCCGGTGGGCAGGATCTCCTGGCACTCACCAGCTCCTTGTGTCTGGGCTCACGCCGGATCTGACCTGCACCTCGTCCTGACCCTAGTGTCGGTCCCGGAGTGAGTTACACAGAGCGAAACTGAGTGTGGGGGAAGAGGAGTGGGAGGGGAAACTGAGGAATCTCTCGGCTCAGCAGGACGGCCTGGGCTCTGCCCATTGCGACAGCGGCCCGACCGGCCGGGCAGAGGTGGGAACCGGCAGCGCAGGCCCTGCCACGCAGGTGGGCTGCACCGAAACGTCGCGGGTGCAGCTCTCCATTGGTGCCACGGTTGGGGGCCTCCCTGCCAGCTCTGAGCAGGTGACATGGACGGTTCCCGGAGCCAGGTGGCCAGGGGCCGTGGGACCCACCCTGGGCTGGAACCACGAGCTACAGCCCCTGCAGGGGCCGCGCAGAGAGGGGCTGACACAGGCACTTGCCCCAGGTGGCCGTGTGCTCTGAGAGCCCCCGGGTGCCCTTGGCCGGTGGCCTGGCTGCCCCACGTGTCCCCATTCCCAGCCCAGTGGGGCCCTGCTCCAGCCCCATCTCCTGCCCCAGAGAGACTCCGACCCCTCACTGGGGCCCAGAGGGGAGGGGAAACTCAGCAGCAGGGCGGGGGGTGGACGCCCATCGGCCCCCTGCCAGCGTCACAGGCAGGGCCCTCGGCTTCCATCCAGGGTAGCTCCCGCAGCCTGTGGGGAGAGCCCAGGCCAGGGCAGTGGACCCAGCCCAGCCCTGACTCACGGCCGCTCCCGTCCTCCTGGCCCGCTCGGCTCCTCCACCCACCGCCCCGGGCCACTCATCCCCTGCCCTCTAGATCACAGGCTCCCATCATCCTCTGGGACCCCCGATCAGTGCAAGCTCCAGAGTGGTGAGACCTCCCCCCCGCCACCCACATCTCTCTAGGCTCGACCCCCTGACCGTGCCTTATGGAGCCAGTTCTGTGCCCTGCCGGCCCGACCATTTCTCATCCGTTCATTGTAACTTGGGAATGTAACACTGTTGGGTGTGTTTGGCCCCCCATCCATATACCCAGACATGAAGAGCTGTCCTGGTGACGCTGGTGGCTTCTCTCCCCTGTTCTTTCTCTCTCCCTCTCCCTGCCTCAGGGGATGTTCTGGCTTCCCCACTCGCTCTCCCCAGCGCTCCTTGTGCCCCAGCTGAAGATCCCTGCAGTGCCCAAACATCCCAGGGGGTTTGCTCACTCCGCAGAAGGACTGTGGGGTGAACGTGGGGATCGGAAGGTGCTGAGCCTGGGGGCATGTGAGGATGGTGGCTTGCAGTGCTGTGAAACCAGCCCACCGAGTCCAAACGCACAGGAGGGGTGTCAACGTCAGGAGTGCTGACCAGCACCCGGTGACTAACAGGTTAACTCCTGTCCCTAGCCCAGGTGTCGGGCGGTCAGCCAATAGCACTGCAGGGAGGAATTTCAGGCTGGGAAAGGGGCTTTCTCTCTCGCTCTCTTGTCTGAGATCAGAGCAGTCCCTCCCAGGGAGGTGAGAGGTGCGTAGAGGGAAGTTTAACTAGTCTGTTGTTTTCCTTGCTGGGGGATTTGGAAATCATGTCTGAGCTGGATAGCTGGTTTTTCTCTTTTGTAACTGAGCAGGGAGGAATTTCAAACTGGGAAAAAGAGGGTTTTCTCTCTCCCTCGTTTGAGATCAGAGCGGTTTCTCCCAGGGTCGGAGGGATGTGGAGATGTGTCTCTCTCCAGGAATGGATTGTCTTTCCGGATATCAGAGCTGGCACTGGGGCTGATGGCCAGCGTGGGTTCCTCGGTGATTATGATGGAGGCCCATTTATTCTGGGATCTGGACGAATATTTCGGTCATCTGAGGAAGTGGGTTTTGCCCATGAAAGCTCATGACACCATCGACATGATTTGTTAGTCCCTAAGGTGCTACTAGGCTACTTGTTGTCTCTTTCCACAGATGGTGAGCACCATCCACCCCATTCTGCACTGGGCCATCCACCTGGGAGACCTGGACCGTATCCGGATTTGTGGCCCTGGGGTTCCCAGACTGCTGTGGCACCCTCACTGCGACCCACATCCTGATCCGTGCACCACATGGAACATTCCGGTTTATCAACTGGCAGGGCTACTTTTCCATGGGGCTGCAGGCCCCAGCCAACCACCATGGGCAGTTGACAGACATTTTTGTCGGGTGGTTGGGCTGGGCACACGAGGCCCATGTCATAGAGGAGCCTTTGGCCATTATCTTTGAAAAGTCGTGGAGATTGGGAGAGATGATGGGAAAAAGGCAAATGTAGCGCCCGTCTTTAAAAAAGGGAAGAAGGACGATCCAGGGAACTATAGGCCGGTCAGTCTTACCTCAGTGCCTGGAAAAATCATGGAAGGGATCCTCAAGGAATCCATTTTGAGGCACTTGGAAGAGGGAAAAGTGATCAGGAATAGTCAGCATGGATTCCCCAAGGGCAAGTCGTGCCTGACCAACCTGATTAGCTTCTATGATGGGGTAACTGGCTCTGTGGACATGGGAAAGTCAGTGGATGTGATAGACCTTGACTTTAGCAAGGCTTTTGATACGGTCTCCCACAAGATTCTTGCCAGCAAGTTAAGGGAATGTGGATTGGATAAATGGACATTACGATGGATAGAAAGCTGGCTAGAAAGTCAGGCCCAACGGGTAGTGATCAACCGCTCCATGTCAGGATGGTGGTCGGTGTCTAGGGGGGTGCCCCAAGGTTTCATTCTTGGACCAGTTTTGTTCAACATCAACAGTGGACAAGAAGCTGGAGATGAGTCAACACTGTGCCCTTGTAGCCAAGAAGGCTAATGGCATATTAGGCTGCATTAAGAGGAACATTGCCAGCAGATCTAGAAATATAATAATCTTGTAATTGCTTTTGAATTACTTATTGCTTTATAATTGATAGTATTTAAGGTTAAATAGTGTAGTAATTGTTTTTAAGGATTGTAAAAATTGAACAACTATATTAATAGCTTAATGCTGCCAGTAAGTAAGTTAAGTCTCCTTGCAGTATCTTGGGGTATGTCTACACTACAGCACTAATTAGTTAATTTGAACTAAGCTAATTCGAATTAGCACATCTAGACTTAAAAACGAATTCGAAATAGCATTTCGCTAGTTCGAACTAGCATGTCCACACTGATTGGACGCTGGGTCACATTTAAGGGCAGCTGAAACTGGTTCCGGCAGGGCATCAGGTCAGTAGTTGCTTTCTGTGGCTGCTGTCTGAGGCTGTCTGGGGCTCATGCTTAAAGGGACCTGGACAGCCGGTTCTCAGCTTTTCCAGTTGCTTGCCTACCTCGCCGAGGGACAGCAAAGCGTTTTCCTCCCTGCCTGCCTGTGTCGGTGCTTCCCATTGGGGCCGCCGCCGCAGTGGGCACCATGGAGCCAGAGCTCACCCTGGGCGTGCTGTTCCAGTTTTTGGACTTGCTGCTGCAAGCCTGCCAGCAATGGGTGGAAGCTGCCTTGCACCACCTAGTGCACATCAGCCCCTTGCCTCTCCCCCAGCCTCCCTGGGGGTCATGGAGGAGCCGCGTCTGGCGTCTGGACACCAGCAGCGACTGGTGGGAGCACATCGCCCTGGAGCACTGGGAAGACCGACAGTGGACCCAGAACTTCACGATGAGGAGGGACACCTTCCTGGAGCTCTGCGAGTGGCTCACCCCTGCTCTGCGGTGACGGGACACTCGCATGAGGCCCGCCATCCCCCTCCAGAAGCGTGTGGCCATCGCCCTCTGGAAGCTCTCAATGCTGGACAGCAACTGATCCGTCGGGGACTAGTTCAGCGTGGGGAGATCCATCGTCGGAGCGGTGCTCATGCAGGTATGGCACTCGCCGGCCACTGGGCCGGGGGGGAGGAGGGCTGCAAGGAGGGGATGGGCCGCCCCAGGGAAAACATGGGGGGAGGAGGCGAAAGTGCCCCGCACGGGAGGGTTCGGTCAGTCCCAGCCACACTACACGCCGCCCGCGGGCATTGCTTCTGGGAGTGGAACACGGGGCAGTGCCAGGGAACGAACATTCCCAGCCACCCGGGCGCCCCAGTGATTCACAGTTTGCTGTGTCCCTCTGCAGGTGGTCAAGTCCATCAACCCGGTGCTGCTCCGCCTCGCCGACCCAGACTCCATCATCTAGGGGCTATGGCCGCTGACACGCAGCCTGGGGCCCGCCCCCCTGGGGCGCACGGTGCAAGCGCAGCCCAGTCTGGCCCGGCTGTTGCTGTGCATGCCGGGCCGTGTAGGACGCCACAGCCGTGGGGGGAAGGGCACTGCTGGCCGGCGCCGTGGGGATGCGGGCGGATCGGCGCTGCGGGAGCCGGATGCCCGGCGCCTGATGGCAGCTGTAAGAGACGCTGTGTGCCCCTTACAGCTGCCATCAGGTGCCCCCCATCGGCTGGCACCTTGGCAGCTGCCCGCCTCACCCATGCCTCCGTCCGGCCCTGCTCATACCACCCCAAAGCCTCCCCTTACACAGGGGAGAGGTTATAACCCATCCCCCTCTCCAAACAGGTTCTCCGCATCCCAAAGGGCCAGCCACTGGCGGAGAGTGGGGCTGTTAAGGAAAACCCACCGGACACGCCCGTCGGCAAGCGCCCGGGGCCGGCTCTGAGCCGAGATGGGCCAGGCTCCCGGCTGAACCGTCGCCCCTCCCCAGGGCCGTTCTCAGCAGCGCCTCCCCGGCGCCTCCTGGGCTCCACGTCGAGGTCGCGCATCCACTCTGGGGACCCAGCCGCGGGCTGTTTCGGAGGCTTCCCAGCCGTGTGGACGCGCTGTTTGGAAACCGGCTAGCTGGGCTCATTGCTTCCGAGAAAGCTTGCTCCGAAACCAGCCTGCAGCATGGACGGCGCCTCAGGGAGGGATCTGGAAGTCGCCACCCGCCTGCTAAGTACATTTGGACCTGGAGCACACAGAGACGCAGCCGGGCCGCGGTGCATCGGCACGTCTAACACTGGCACGTGCGGGCTGGCGAGGGACTTGAACCCTGGTTGGCCTGGGGGTGGGGGAGCCTGCCAAGCCTCTGCCAGGGCATGGGTGCCTAGTGGGACGGGGAGAAAGGGCTCCCCCACTCCTGCTCTTCCCCATTTTGGCCCCGCCCTTTCCGGGGTGGCTCAGGGCTCCTTCAAAAAATTTTGAAGTGTCTCCCTGGCAAAAATGATTGCCCACCCCTGAGCCAGTCCCTGCCCCCCAGCGCCCCTCCAGCTCTCCCCACTCCCTGCAGCTCTGGGGCACTGGGGAGACAGCACCTGGCCCCCACGCTCTCTGCTGGGCCAAGGGAACTAGGAGGCAGGCCTGCCCCTGCCCTGGCTGGGTCGCTGCCCTCAGGGCACACAGACCTGGGCAGGGACCCACACAGGGAAGGGCTGGGGGGGGGGGGGGGTCGTGGCTCATGGGTACCCAGGGCGCCCAGTGAGGAGCCAGCCCTGTAAGGGGGCACCAGGACTGTGCACCAAGAGCCCCATTCCAGCTTCCCCCGAACACCCGCCCAGCATCTCTGGGGCCTTTGTGGAAGGAGCTGCCCCTCCTCTCCCCTCCCTGCCCCCCAGCCTGGCCAGGCTCTATAGAGCACCGCCCCGGGGCAGGACTCTCACTTCTGCTTCCGCCGGCTCCTGACGGGCTCTCCCGGCCGTGACTCCGAGCCCGTTTCTCGCACGGCCCCGGCCTGGCTGCAGGGCAGCGTCGTTCATCTCGCCGGGACCCGGAGCCGCCGCTCGGACGTTCCCTGGCCCTCAGGAAGCCAGTAAACAGGTAACAGGGGGGTTCAGTGACACGGGGGGCCATGGTACGTCCACCGTATTGCAGGGAGTGAGGGAAACTGAGTCTGCAAAGGCGGCACTGGAGGGACGGGGGGTGGGAGCAGCAGGACTCTACCCGGCCCGTGTCTGTCCCCGAGAGGCCGGCGCAGAGGGCAGGGCCGACTCACCGTGGCTCTTCCGGGGGCTGGTGGATCGTGGCAAAGTGCCCCGTACCGGGGAACGGAGCCAGGGCTGGGCTGAGATGGCCACAGGGTGACTCAGCATCCCCAGCTAGGCAGAGCAGGGCCGACCCCCGACTGGCAGCCCCTGGGGGGGACACAGACTCCTTGGAGCCCCACGCCTGGGCTGTTCCAGCTGGGGGCCGCTGGCTTGGCTTGCCAGGGCCCAAGGGAGTTAGGGGATCTCCTGTGGGATTTGGGCACCGATCTCTGGAAGGTCCCTTCAAATCCCAGCTACAGACCCCTGAACCTCTGGGGCCAGGCTGGGAGATTGACGGGTGGGGAGGGGTGAAAGCGCTAGGCCAAGTGGGGAGGGGTCTCCACCGATGAGCTTGGGGGGGGGGCCCATCATCTACCCCAGAGGGAAATTTCAGAGCAGTCCTGGGCTGGGTCCGGCCCTTTGGGGCCCTTTTCCACGGAGCCCTGCGGAGCCGGGGGCTCCCCTTCCCCCCCATGGTGGGCTCCCCCCACCACAGCCATCCCTGGAGTCACGCACTGCGCAGCTGGCCAGGCTGTCAGACGCTGGGCCCCCAGGCTCCATCTCCAGACGTGCATCTCGTGGGGTGCTGAGGGCTCAGGGTGCTGGGGCGCGGAAGTTGCTGAAACCTCCCAGGGCCCGGGACTGGAGGAGATGAGGGTGCAGGGCTCATGGGAGGGGACACGCCCCCTCTGCCCCACTTGTCCATGCACCTCCTTCCTCCCCACGGCAGGGAGACCTGGCCCATGGCTCACCCGATGCTGCTACTGGCCTGGCTGGCCGTGGGGCTGGCTCTGGCCCAGGGGCAGACGTACCCGGCTTTCGTGCAGAAGCACGTCGATTACCCCCGCACCCCGGTCGCTCCCTACTGCGACGTGATGATGCAGCGCCGGGGCATGACCACACCGGTCTGCAAGCACTTCAACGTCTTCATCCACGCCAGCGAGGACACCGTCACCGACGTCTGCGGCCGTGGGGGGACCCCGGTGCCAGGGCGGAACTGGCAAGACAGCGTCCGCGCCTTCGAGCTCTCCCTCTGCCAGCTGCGGGGGCCCACGCAGACCCCGCCCTGCCGGTATCAGGCCAGCAACGCCACCCGGCACGTCCGCCTGGCCTGTGAGAACCGGCGCCCCGTGCACTTTGTCGGAATGCTGTAGCCACTTCCGTCCGCGGCACGGCCACCCCACCTCCCCGCTCTGCACGGCACCCCCAGGTGCTCTGGTACAGTGCAACTGCCCCTTCCCCCCAGTGGTACAGCACCCCCATCCCCACCCCACCCCACCCACTGCTACCCTAGTGCCCATTGTGCAGCACGAGCAGCTATTCCCAGCGCTATTCGGGTCTTTCGCTGATGTAATTTTTTTTGGACAATAAATGAGAAATGTTCCTGCTTTATTTCAATGGTTGGGTTTTTCAAAAATGCAGGAAAGGGAAGGCTGCCATGAGAGTTTGGGGGTAAAGAGGGTGAAGGGGACAGAGATGGAGAGCTCAGAGTGGAGGGGACGGAGGTGGGGGGCTCAGGGCAGGGGTACAGAGGTGGGGGCTCAGGTTGGAGGGGGCAGAGGTGGGGGGCTCAGGGAAGGGGTACGGAGGTGGGGGCTCAGGTTGGAGGGGGCAGATGTGGGGGGCTCAGGGCAGGGGTTCGGAGGTGGGGGGCTCAGGGCAGGGGTATGGAGGTGGGGGCTCAGGTTGGAGGGGGCAGAGGTGGGGGGCTCAGGGAAGGGGTATGGAGGTGGGGGCTCAGGTTGGAGGGGGCAGAGGTGGGGGGCTCAGGGCAGGGGTACGGAGGTGGGGGCTCAGGTTGGAGGGGCAGAGGTGGGGGGCTCAGGGCAGGGGTACGGAGGTGGGGGCTCAGGTTGGAGGGGGCAGAGGTGGGGGGCTCAGGGCAGGGGTTCGGAGGTGGGGGCTCAGGTTGGAGGGGGCAGAGGTGGGGGGCTCAGGGCAGGGGTACGGAGGTGGGGGCTCAGGTTGGAGGGGGCAGAGGTGGGGGGCTCAGGGCAGGGGTACGGAGGTGGGGGGCTCAGGGCAGGGGTACAGAGGTGGGGGCTCAGGTTGGAGGGGGCAGAGGTGGGGGGCTCAGGGCAGGGGTACAGAGGTGGGGGGTTCAGGGTGGAGGGGACAGAGCGGGGCTCAGGGCTGGGGGATAAAAGTGGGAGGCTCAGGGTGGACAGAGGTGGGGGTGCAGAAGTCAAGGCAGGTGGGCCATACAGTGCCCCCCACAACAGGCTGCAGGAGGTCAGGGGCTCACAGGAGCTGCCAGGGTGACCAGGGTGCCTTTGCTCCAGCAGCAGCTACTCCCCGGAGGGCAGTTCCTCCTGGGAGAGGGGAACCCAGGGTGGGGGTTGGGGCTCTCTGCCCTCCAGCTGCCCCTCCCAGGCTGTTGCTGCTCCAGGGGGTGTTGCTTAGGGCAGTGACCCCTCCCTCCTGCAGCCTGATTTGGGGGAGCAGGCTTCATGGGCCACCCCCCCAGCCTTCAGGACCCTGCCCCGGCTGTTGGGGAATCAGCCCTCCTCCAGCGGCCCCCTCAACTGCCCCCTGCAGCCATTGTACTAACCCATGAGCTGGCAGGCAAGAGGGGGCTTTCTCGGTGCTCCAGCTTCCCCCCATGGACACTCCCAGTATCGCCTCCCTCCTCTCTCTGCCCCCCCTTTCCATGTGCTGGAAACCAGCCCCATTCCCGGCACTTCCTGTTTTCCAGGCACCACCGAACCCTGGCCCTGGCAAGGGGAAAGTGCCCCCCAAAACTGGTGCTCCTAGCTCTTACCTTTTAGGAGGAGATCTTGAACAAGTGCACTCAGAGGGTCTGTCTACACTAGCCCCCTAGTTCGAACTAGGGTGGCTAATGGAGGCATTCGAAGTTGCAAATGAAGCCCGGGATTTAAATATCTCAGGCTTCATTTGCATCTTGCCGGGCGCCGCCATTTTTAAATCCCCCTTAGTGCGGACTCCGTGCCCGCGGCTACACGTGGCACGAGGTGTACCGGTAGTTCGAATTAGGCTTTCTAATGCGAACTACCGTTACTCCTCATGGTACCCAGTTTAGAGGGGCTACCACAATTAAAAAAACCTCAATAATAGTGGGGGATTTCAACTGTCCCCATCACCTCAGGATGGGAGGCTGAGATAAAATTCCTGGATACCTTAAATGGCTTCTTGGAGCAGCTGGTTCTGGAACCCACAAGGGGAGAGGCAATTCTTGAGTTAGTCCTGAGTAGAGCGCAGGATCTGGGCCGAGAGGTAAATATAATGGGATCGCTTGGAAATAGTGACCATAATGTAATAAAATGTAACATCCCTGTGGTGGAAAAAACTGAGGCATTTAATTTCAGAAAGGGGAAATACACACAAATGAGGAGGTTAGTTAAACAGAAATTAAAAGGCACAGTGACTAGAGCCAAATCCCTGCAAGCTGCATGGAAACGTTTCAAAGACACCTTAATAGAGGTTCGATTTAAACGTACACCCCCAAATTAAAAAAACACAGTAAGAGAACCAAAACAGTGCCACCGTGGCTTCATAATCAGGTAAAAGAAACAGGGAGAGATAAAAAGGCATCTTTTAAAAAGCAGAAGTCAACTCCTAGGGTACGTCTAGACGACAGGGTTTTGTCGACAGAAGTTTTGTCGACAGATATTGTCGACAAAGCGCGTCTAGACGACATTCAGTTCTGTCGCCAAAGCAAGCCGCTTTGTCGACATAACAGTGTGGACGCAAAGGACAGTGTAGAAGCAATAACGCCTTCTAGCGACAGAACTCGGTCAACAAAAGCCGTTATTCCTCGGAGAATGAGGTTTACATACGTCGACAAAACTGCTGAGTTTTGTCGAAGTTATGTCGACATAACTCAAAGGCAGTGTAGACGCAGGTAGAGTTTTGTCGACAAAACCCTGTAGTCTAGACACACCCCTAGTGGGGAAAATAAAAAGGAGCATAAATGTTGTCAAATTAAGTATAAAAATCATATATATAGTAGCTCAATGTCTGTCTCTCTGAAATGCTGGCTGTTCCCCCTGGGCGGCGCTGTTGCCTGAGTCACGTCTTTCGCCTCCTGCTGTGGCGCTCGGCTGACTTCTGTGCCGTTTGGGCTCCGCAGTCTTCCGAGTGAGAGGCAGGAGGGGGAGAAAAGAAAGAGAGAGATGGAGAAAAAGGCAGGAGACAGAGGAGAGCTGAGAGAGAGGCGGGGAGGCAGTAAGAGGTGGAGAGAGAGACATGGAGGAGAGACCCGAAAATCCCGTCTTATGACAAGCTATTGGCTAGTATAATAAGAAAAGCCAAGAAGGAGTTTGAGGAACAACTAGCCAAGAACTCAAAAAGTAAGAGTGAAATGTGTTAAGTGCATCAGAAGCAGGAAGCCGGCTAAACAGCCAGTGCGGATCTTGGATGATCAAGATGCTAAAGGAGAACTCAGAGACTAGAAGGGCGTTGCAGAGAAACTCAATGAATCTTTGCTTCAGTCTTCACAGCTGAGGATATTGGGGAGATTCCCAAACCTGAGCCATTCTTCGTAGGGGACAAATCTGAGGAATTGTCCCAGACTGAGGTGTCGTTAGAGGAGGTTTTAGAACAAATTACTCAACTGACCAGTAACACGTCCCCAGGACCGGACGGCGTTCACCCAAGAGTCTGAAAGAATCAAATGGAAGATGCAGAACTATTCGCTGTGGTTTGTAACCTGTGCTTTAAATCGGCTTCCCTGCCCAATGACTGGGCGATAGCTAACCTGACGCCAATATTTAAAAGGGGCTCTAGAGGTGATCCTGGCAATTACAGACCGGTAAGTCGTATGTCAATACCGGGCCAATTAGTTGAAACTCTAGCACAGAACAGACTTGTCAGACACATGGATGGACAGAATTTGTGGGGGAAAAGTCAACGTGGTTTCTGTAAAAGGAAATCATGCCTCACTAGTAGGATTCCTGTCCCAATGGGGCCCTGATTTCGGTCGGGACCTGGGCAGTGCCCGGCCCGACGGGGCCCTGATCTCGGCTGGGGTCTGGGCGGCATACTAGGAGCTCAACAAACACAGTGCCAGGGACAAGCCGGGCAGCAGAGACCCTAGAGAGTAAGAGCCCCCAGCAGAGAAAGCAACGTGGGCAGAGCCTGGAGGCCAGAGGCCCCGGTGATGGGTGTCCCTGGCACGTTAGAGACATGGGTCGTGGCTGGCGGGTCGAGGGAGGGGCGGGTGCTTGGGTGGGGACGGAGGGTGCCAGTAAAGGGGCGGAACTGAGGGGCACTGGCAGATCCTGGGCGGATATTTGAGAGCAAATATTTACCAACCCTATGATCCGGGTTTATGGCCTGGGCATTCCCCCATTCCAGCTGTGTTTGTGGAGCGGCTGGTTGGGCAGCTCCCAGCCCCAGGCTGCATATAACAGGCCCCGGAGCCGGGCACGGCTCAGACGCATTCACCTCCGAGCCGGAGCCGGCTCCCAGCCCAGGACAAGGTGAGGAGCAGGCCCAGCTGGGGGCAAAGTCCAACACGCTTCCCAGGTGGGTCAGAGCAGGCGGGGGTCGGGAGCCAGGACTGCTGGGCGGGGCCGGCTGAGAACCCATCAGCCAATGGCCCTGGCCCCTGGCACGAGCCGTGAATCCGTGCGTGGGCGGAACCCGAGAGCCCCAAGGAGTCAGGCCCAGGACGGTCCAGGGGGAAACACCAGCCCCTTAGCCCCCGACAGGAAGGGCTGGAACGTGGGTTCTCCTCTTGCAGCTGTTCTGCTTGGACTCGGCAGTGAGTCACGGGGGCGGGGGGTCCTGGGAACCAGCCCCCTCAGCGGCCGTTGGCGCTGTCGGGAGCGGGGGCTGCCCGTGGGGTCATGCTGCCTCCTAGAAGCCGGAGGGACACGTGGCTGCTTCCTGGGAGCCGCGAGGGGCTGGGTAGGGCGGGCTCCAGCCCCACCATCCGGACTTTTAGTGGCCACCAGGGACAGGAACCAGAGACTTGGCCCCCCGAAGGTCCGTCCGGCCCAGTGTCCTGTCTGCCGGCCGCGGCCAGCGCCAGGTGCCCCAGAGGGAGGGAACAGAGCCGGGACCCATCCAGCGACCCCTCCCCGGTCGCTCATTCCCAGCCCCTAAGAAAGGCCAGGGACACCAGCCCTGCCCATCCTGGCTAACAGCCACTGTCGGACCTGTCCTCCAGGAACTTATCTAGTCCCTTTCTGAACCCTGTGGAAGTCCTGGTCTTCACCACATCCTCCGGCGAGGAGTTCCACAGGCTGACTGTGCGCGGAGTGAAGAAAAGTCCCTTTGTGTGTTGTATTCCCATTCATTTCCATTGGTGGCCCCTAGTTCTTCTGTTGCAAAATATTGTGATCTCTGGCTGCCCTGAACCAACCATCCGCGCTGAGCTGCGTGCGAGTGCCACCCCCCATTGCTCACCGTTCTCCCCACTGCAGACGGACCTGCCGCTGGCCCCACCATGGCCCCACAGGGATCCCGCCTGGCTCTCCTGTCCCTGCTCTGCCTGGCGGCAGCCTGCCTCCCCCGCTCCACGGCGAACACCCCGTATGACAAATTCCTCAAGCAGCACGTGGACTTCCCCAAGTCGTGGGCGGAGAACGAGCAGCGCTACTGCACCACCATGATGGGGAGGCGCAGCATCCGCTGCCAGCCCAGGAACACCTTCCTCCACGCCAGCGAGGCCCAGCTCAGAGCTGTGTGCCGCTCAGGGGCCAGCCAGGGGCCAGACGTCCGCGACAGCCAGGGCACCTTCCGGCTCACCGTCTGCACCCGCCGGCCCAAGGGCCCCTGCCTCTACCAGGGCAGCTCCACCACGGCCCGCATCCGCCTGGCCTGCCGCGACGGGTCGCCCGTCCAGTACCTGCGGCGCCTCTAGCGCAGCCCTGCCCGGGAGAAAGGGTGGCCACTCGGCCCAGGAACAACACTGCTGGGGTGTTTCTAATGCCGCTGCCGGCTGTGCGCTCCACCTGCCCCGTCCCATCCCACCGCTGACACCAATGCCCGGTGTTCAGTATGTCACCCCCATCTTCTGCCAGAGCATTTCCTCTGCATGGCTCAAGCGGCCGAGCCTGTCCCTGCCTTGATGAAATAAAACCTTTGCAAGCCCTTAGTGAAGGACGTCCTCTCCGTGAGCGCTTGAGAAGCGTTGCAAACGCCCTAGCGCCCAGTACGCAGTGCAGCTGAGAATACTTGCAGGGTGAGCGCTGTCCCCTTTGGGATCCATCACGCAGAGCCTGGCTGTCGTAAGCCAGGAGCTGAGCCCGGTTTTCACTGGGAGTTGGGTGGGGCTTTTCAAGGGTCCCTCCCCCCGGTCCCTTTCCTGGGTCGGGTGCGGGTGACTCTGACCTCACAGACGCTGTTGTCGCCCACTGGGTTGTTTTATGCGACCGGAAAGGGAAACCGGTCTCCTGCAAAGCCGCATGTCACATCCCAGCCAGGCCGGGGGGAGGGCGCGTGTACCGGGCACCAGGAATTTCCCCTCCTTGGGTCCAATCCCGGTTCTGCTCTGGGACCTCGGGCCCGTCGTGTCCCCTTCCTGCACCACGTCGTCAGGGCTGGTCCCTGCGACCTACGCAGGGCGGAATCTCGCCCTCTCCCGTTAAAAGTTTCTCTGTGCTTGCGAGGGGGGAAGCATGGCCTCTCGGAGGCGCCCGGGGGGAGAATTTCCCAGGCTACAGGGTGGGGGCTCGAGCCGGTTCTGCATGAGATGGAGGAAAAGGGACCCCTAGATATTGAACCCGGCCTCAGCTGCTGCCGGCGCTCCCTGGCAGAAGGGTTACACGTGTAAGTCCAGCACCAGCCCTCGTCACTACAGACGCACAAGTGACACTTGTGTTGGAGCAGCACAAACAGAGGCAGCCAATCGCCAGCTTTCCATAGACGCCTCGCCTGGCCCACTGCGCACTAGGGGTCATACACACACACCCGTGCGCACTCACCAGTGTGCACACACCAGTGGTTGTGGTGATTCGTAGGCTCATCTCACAATGCAGCAGCATCACACAGCCCTCGCCTGGCCCACTGTGCATGCACACACACCCGTGCGCACACACCCGTGCGCACACACCCGTGGTTGTGGAGATTTGGAGGCTCGTCTCACAACCCAGTAGCACCACACAGCCCTCGCCTGGCTTGTGCACGTCTACACCAAACCCGCCGTGGCCGCCATGGGAGGAACAGGCCTGCAGCAGACCACCCCGGGGTGCAGGCCCCCGCCTCCCCAGCGCGCTTCCCGAACAGGGTGGAATCACCAGTAGAGCCGCCCGCCCGGCTCGCTCCTTCGCTCACGGCTGGAGTGCGGAAAATGAAACGCTGATGTCCCGGCTGCACTTGAATCGTGGCCCCGGGGTGGGGCTGGGGGGGTTCAAGGTGCAGGCTGCCCCGGGAGAGGGGAGCAGCCCAGCCCCGTCACTGCAGCTGCTTGGGGCCAGGTGAGAAGCGCCTCTCCGTGGGCACTGCAGCGCCGGCGGCCACAGCCGGGGAGGGGGTCCTGGTTCATCAGCCCCCTGCACAGAGAGGGGTGCACAGACCGGGTGTGACGGAGCGGGGAGGGTGGGCACCGTTGGCTGTCGTGCTGTGTGCGATTCCCGCCGTCCTGTGCTGCTCCACAGTGACTGTGTGTGTGTGTGTGTGTCTGCTGTGTGTGTGTCTGCTGTGTGTGTGTGTGTCTGCTGTGTGTGTGTGTTTCTGTGTCTGCTGTCTGTGTGTGTTTCTGTGTCTGCTGTCTGTGTGTGTGTGTGTCTGCTGTGTGTGTGTGTGTGTCTGCTCTGTGTGTGTTTCTGTGTCTGCTGTGTGTGTGTGTCTGCTCTGTGTGTGTTTCTGTGTCTGCTATGTGTGTGTGTGTGTGTCTGCTGTCTGTGTGTTTCTCTGTCTGCTGTGTGTGTGTTTCTGTGTCTGCTCTGTGTGTGTATGTGTGCTGTTTGTATGCACACACGGTGCCCAGCAGGGGACGGGGTCCCTGAGGGGAAGCACGTAGGGGATGGCCCAGGCCGGCAGACAGGCAGACCAGCAGGCAGACCAGTAGGCCGGTAGGCAGACAGACAGGCAGACAGCCCGGCAGGCCAGCAGGCAGACAGACAGCCCGGCAGGCCAGTAGGCAGACAGACAGACAGACAGACAGCCCGGCAGGCCAGTAGGCAGACAGACAGGCAGACAGCCCGGCAGGCAGACAGACAGCCAGCCCGGCAGGCCAGTAGGCAGACAGACAGGCAGACAGCCCAGCAGGCAGACAGGCAGACAGCCCGGCAGGCAGACAGCCCGGCAGCCCGGCAGGCAGACAGACAGACAGCCCGGCAGGCAGACAGACAGGCAGACAGCCCGGCAGGCAGACAGACAGACAGCCCGGCAGGCAGACAGCCCGGCAGGCAGACAGACAGACAGACAGCCCGGCAGGCCGGCAGGCAGACAGACAGACAGACAGCCCGGCAGACAGACAGGCAGACAGCCTGACAGACAGACAGCCCGGCAGGCCGGCAGGCAGACAGACAGGCAGACAGCCCGGCAGGCAGACAGCCCGGCAGGCCGGCAGGCAGACAGACAGACAGACAGACAGACAGCCCGGCAGGCAGACAGACAGGCAGACAGCCTGGCAGGCCGGCAGGCAGGCAGACAGACAGACAGACAGCCCGGCAGACAGACAGGCAGACAGCCTGGCAGACAGACAGACAGACAGCCCGGCAGGCCGGCAGGCAGACAGACAGGCAGACAGCCCGGCAGGCCGGCAGGCAGACAGACAGGCAGACAGGCAGACAGCCCGGCAGGCAGACAGACAGGCAGACAGTCCGGCAGGCAGACAGACAGGCAGACAGCCCGGCAGGCAGACAGGCAGACAGACAGGCAGACAGGCAGACAGCCCGGCAGGCAGGCAGACAGTCCGGCAGGCAGACAGACAGGCAGACAGCCCGGCAGGCAGACAGGCAGACAGACAGACAGCCCGGCAGGCCGGCAGTCACTCTAAGATGTACAGTAGAATAAAGGCTGCATCCTGGTTTCTGGAGAGGAGGCTCTCGGCTTCGGAGAATGCAGGTCCCCCACAGACCATGAATACCCCCCCCCATGGTTCCTGAGCAGACAGCAGGCCGGGGAGGTCCCTGGGTGTCCCGGCACGTTGAGGGTCGCGCCTCGGCTCCGGCCGCGGTGGCAGGGGCTGGCACGCAGGGGGCGGGTTGCAAACATCCCCAAAGCTGCCGGAGCCCCCGCCATGCCTCCAAGGAGCCGGCCCTGCTGCGAGAAAAGAGGTGCAAGAGAGCCCCCCCACACACACACCCTGGCCGGCGTGTGACAAGCAGCGGGGCTGGTCCCTGGGCCGGAACGGAGCCGCGGGGGCGCTGGGCGGGGCGTCCCGTCCGCGGGCCGGCGGTGCCGGGGTACATGGGAGGGCGATGGCCGGTGTGTGACAAGCAGCGGGGCTGGTCCCTGGGCCGGAACGGAGCCGCGGGGGCGCTGGGCGGGGCGTCCCGTCTGCGAGCCGGCGGTGCCGGGGTACATGGGAGGGCGATGGCCGGCGTGTGACAAGCAGCGGGGCTGGTCCCTGGGCCGGAACGGAGCCGCGGGGGCGCTGGGCGGGGCGTCCCGTCTGCGAGCCGGCGGTGCCGGGGTACATGGGAGGGCGATGGCCGGCGTGTGACAAGCAGCGGGGCTGGTCCCCGGGCCGGAACGGAGGCGCTGGGGCGCTGGGCGGGGCGTCCCGTCCGCGAGCCGGCGGTGCCGGGGTACATGGGAGGGCGATGGCCGGCGTGTGACAAGCAGCGGGGCTGGTCCCCGGGCCGGAACGGAGCCGCTGGGGCGCTGGGCGGGGCGTCCCGTCCGCGGGCCGGCGGTGCCGGGGTACATGGGAGGGCGATGGCCGGCGTGTGACAAGCAGCGGGGCTGGTCCCCGGGCCGGAACGGGGGCGCGGGGGCGCTGGGCGGGGCGTCCCGTCCGCGGGCCGGCGGTGCCGGGGTGCATGGGAGGGCGATGGCCGGAAGCGGCGAAGGTGCCGCAGTGCCCGCTCTCAGGGCTTTACGGCGTCTGATAAGGGCTCTTCTGAGGCTGGCGAGAGCCGGCGGGTCCCCCTTTGAGCCCCGCGCCCCGGCTTTGATCTCGGGGCCGTCCCCTCCCGCCGCCGGCCGCCTGCCCCGGGCCGTGCTGTGCACCTGCCGGCCGCGAGGGAGGCCGGTCCCGCCCCCGCCCAGCCCGAGCAGATAAGGGAAGAGGCGGCTGGTGCCTAACTCAGTTTACAACCCACTTGGGCGGATAAAGGCGGCTTTCCGGCCAGCGATAAGCCGCTCTCCCGGCGGAGGCGCCAAGCCCTCGCTCCCGCACCCCGGTGCCCTGAGTCCGCGGGGGCCTCACCAGTCACTCCCGGGGACCCTGCAGCCAGGTGGGGCAGGAGCAGCCGCTGTTCTCCCTGGCGTGCGGGCTCAGGGCACGGGGCGGGGGATGCTGGACGAGGAAGCGGCGACGTTCCCGTAAGAACTTGGGCGGGGGGGGCGGGGGGGAGGGAGCAGGACAGAGCAGAATCCGCCATGAATTTCCCCCATTCAGCTGAGCAATTACCCAGCATGCCCAGCGACACGCTCCCCAAACACCCCGGGTACAAAGAACTGGGAGAGTCTCTCCTTCCGTTGGGGTCTGGGCTCCCCCGGCTCCACGGGCCCCGATCTCAGCCAGGTCTGGGCTCCCCCGGCTCCACAGGCCCCGATCTCGGCCGGGTCTGGGCTCCCCCGGCCCCACGGGCCCCGATCTCAGCCGGGTCTGGGCTCCCCCGACCCCACGGGCCCCGATCTCAGCCGGGTCTGGGCTCACCCGACCCCACGGGCCCCGATCTCAGCCGGGGTCTGGGCTCCCCCGGCCCCACGGGCCCCGATCTCATCCGGGTCTGGGCTCACCCGGCCCCACGGGCCCCGATCTCGGCCGGGTCTGGGCTCACCCGGCCCCACGGGCCCTGATCTCAGCCGGGTCTGGGCTCCCCCGGCCCCACGGGCCCCGATCTCAGCCAGGGTCTGGGCTCACCCGGCCCCACGGGCCCTGATCTCAGCCAGGGTCTGGGCCCACCCGGCCCCACGGGCCCTGATCTCAGCCGGGTCTGGGCTCACCCAGCCCCACAGGCCCCGATCTCAGCCGGGTCTGGGCTCCCCCGGCCCCACGGGCCCTGATCTCAGCCAGGGTCTGGGCCCACCCGGCCCCACGGGCCCCGATCTCAGCCGGGTCTGGGCTCCCCCGGCCCCACGGGCCCCGATCTCAGCCGGGTCTGGGCTCCCCTGGCGCCACGGGCCCCGATCTCAGCCGGGGTCTGGGCTCACCCGGCCCCACGGGCCCCGATCTCGAACCCCCATCACCCGCCTCGCGCCGTATCCGAGTGGTACCCAGAGCAGCCTGCTAGCGTTTGCAGGAGTGACGTCCCCAGCCGGGCTCCCGTCCCGGTACCAGCTGTTTGCCCTGCTTTCTGGACCCACCCGCGTCACGCTCTCGAGGGCGCAGTCTGGCCAAGGGCTGTGGGTGCAAACAGACAGATCAAAGGAAGTTACTAAGTCAAATCAAACAACCCACCCGCCCAGCGCCAGGCTCTGCCAATCGGCTCCGGGCCGTTTCCTGCCCGCACCGTCCTTCCCGTCGTCCCTTCTCACCGCTGGGCAGCCTCCTCCGTGGGGCCGGGTCCTGCCCCCTCCTCAGGCTCAGATGTTCCCAGCAGGCCTCTGGGGGGCCGGCCAGAGCGGGGGTCGTGTCCGACCACCAGCTCCCCCCGGGTGGATCCCTGCCTGTGGCTAGATTGTGCCCACGGCGGGAATCAGCTCAGCTTCAACCCTCCGCCCGCCACGGAAAAGTCCCACGTCCAAACGGGGTTCCAGCCCCCGGGGGCCCGGCGGGACCAGCTGCAACAAGACTCAGGAGCACAATCCCAGGAGAGATGGGGGGCTGCAGCATCACACACACGCTCCCGGCAGCAGAGACACCCCCCGACAGCGCCCAGCGGAGAAAGAGACCGAGGCCCAGGGACCGAGCATGGAGGCCAGAGGCCAGGGGGATGGGCGTCACCCGAGTGTCAGAGTCGTGGGTTCTAGCTGATGGGTTGAATGGGGGATGGAGAGAGGACATGGAAGAATAAGGGGATGTGGGTCAGGACAGAGGCCGGGGTGACGCTCTGTTGGGGGCAGGGCTGTGGGGTGGGGTGAGGGGCAGTGGCAGAGGTGGGGGGGCGAGGGGCACCGGCAGATCAAGGACCCATATCAGGTATCTCCCAGCAAATATTGACCGAGCCGGTGCCAGCTCTTTATGGCCACAGATCAGCGCCCCTGCTCCCCAGCTGTGCCCACGGCTCCATATAAGGGGCCCCGGAGCCAGAGGGCTCAGTGACTCCATCTCAGCCGGGACCCGGAGCCAACTCGCCAACAGCACCGCAGCCCAGCCCAGGGCAGGTAGGAGCCCGCTGGCGTCGGGTGCCGAGGGGCTGCGGGATCCGGCAGGAGGGCGCCTGGCAGAGTCGGCTGGGAAATCAGATGGGGGCAGTTAAAGGAGCCGGGAACCCTGGCTCCAGCCTTGCACGGGCTGTAGGGGCTAGTGGTTAGCGCAGGGAACAGCCGGAACCAGCACAGGGGCTCTCGCTGTGCATGGGCTGTAGGGGCTAGTGGTTAGAGCAGGGCACAGCCGGAACCAGCATGGGGGCTCTCGCTGTGCATGGGCTGTAGGGGCTAGTGGTTACAGCAGGGCACAGCCGGGACCAGCACGGGGGCTCTCGCCGTGCATGGGCTGTAGGGGCTAGTGGTTACAGCAGGGCACAGCCGGGACCAGCACGGGGGCTCTCGCTGTGCATGGGCTGTAGGGGCTAGTGGTTACAGCAGGGCACAGCCGGAACCAGCACAGGGGCTCTCGCTGTGCATGGGCTGTAGGGGCAAGTGGTTAGGGCAGGGCATTGGAGGAATCCGCATGGGGCTCTGGCGATGCACAGGCTGTAGGGGCTAGTGGTTACAGCAGGGCACAGCCGGGACCAGCTCGGGGGCTCTCGCCGTGCACGGGCACTAGGGGCTAGTGGTTAGAGCACAGGGCATGGCCGGAACCAGCTTGGGGGCTCTGGCCATGCACGGGCAGTAGGGGCTAGTGGTTACAGCAGGGCACGGCCGGGACCGGCACGGGGGCTCTCGCTGTGCACGGGCTGTAGGGGCTAGTGGTTAGAGCTGCTCCAAGTCCCCATGGATTAACCTTACCTGGGCGTACAGGCTAAGCGGTGAACCATTCACATCCCTCGCCCGGAACCAGAACTCCGTTATCCAGCCGGCTCCGCTCCCGGATGCTGATTTTGGGCGACCCTGGGGCCGGGGCAGGGGCGGGCCAGGATGCCCTGGGGGAAAAGTGGGGGCGGGGCTAGTGGTTGGAGCTGGGGGGGCTGCTTCTCTCCCAGCTGTGGGGTGGTGAATTGGGGGGGAGGCGGCCCTGGGGCAATGGGGATTTGACGGGGGGACCCAGCACCCCCACGGTTTGGGGGAACCTGGCGGAGTGTTGGCCGCGTGTCTCTGCTGCCCCCTTGTGGGCCCAGAGAGCTCAGCCCCATCTCTCTGCCCAGGGTGGGAACAGATCTGGGGGGGCTGAAGGGGGAGGGGGCAGGCAGACCCTGTCTCCATCCATTTCCCCCTGCCCCCCTGCAGCTCGTCACCGCACCAGACCCACCATGGCCGCGAGGGGACCCCGCCCCTGGCTCCTCCTGCCCCTGGTCCTGCTGGTGGCCAGCCTGGCCCAGCCCAGCGCCGGCGAGAGCCCCCGGCAGTTCTCGAACCGGCACATCGACTTCCCCCGCTCCGGCCCCCCCGCGGACCAGGGCTACTGCAACCGTCTGATGCTGCGCCGGGGCCTGACCCGTCCCACCTGCCTGCCCAGCAACGTCTTCATCCACGCGCCGGCTGCCCGCGTCCACGCCGTCTGCCGGGGCGCGGGGAAACGCCTCTTCGGCAAGGTCTACGCCAGCCTGGCCAGCTTCCAGCTCACCAAGTGCCAGCTGACCTCCGGCATCCCTGGGCGCTGCGCCTACCGCACCTCCGTCCTCCAGAGCCGCATCCGCGTCACCTGCAGCTAGCCCCCGGCGGCCCTGGGCGGGGAGAGGGGTCCCCGTGCCCCGCTTCGCACCTGAGCAGCCTCTCTGCCCCGGCCCTGCCCCCGGGACATCCTGTGCCCCCCTTGCCCCGTGTGTGAGCCCAGCAGCTCGGGGGTTCCCACGCCGGGACCCGGTTCCAGCCCCGCCAGCGACGCTCCAGGTGCCCACCCTCCGGCTGGCACCGAGACCTTCCGCGTGACCTCCCCTGTCCCAGTCCAGCTGCCTCCTCCCACCCTGCCCACACTCGGCCTGGGGGACGGGGGGGGCGATGGTCCCAGACAGGGCCTGGCCAGCTGTCCGGGAGTTTGGTTCCCGCACCGCTTCCTGCAATAAAACCCTTTCCCGGCACCTGCCGTGTCCGTGTGTTGGGGGGCCGGGGCGGGTCGCGCCGTAGCCGAGCCTCTCGGACCCTCTGGCTATGGGGGGCATGACTGAGGGGCCCCTTGCTGTGAACTGATTGCTCCCCAGGCCGGCTCCGGGGCTTGGGGACTGGAATCGGGGGTCCCGAGCCAGGCGTAGGTGGGGAGACGCGGGGACCCCAGCTGGAGGCCGGGCCGGCGGGGGCTCCGGGAGCAGGGACCGGCTCTCGGAGCCGCTGAACGTCGCCCTGGGCTCTGTGGGGAGGGAGCAGCCGTTGGCCCATCGCCGGCCTGCGGAGTCACCAACCGCCCGGCCTGGCCCTGCCCGGCTTGCGACACTTCCCCTGCAACGGCCCAACCGCCAACCGGAGCCGGGGGGCTGGGAGCAGGGAGTCCCTGGCTCCCAACACCCCCCTCTACCCACTAGACCCCACTCCCCTCCCAGAGCTGGGGAGAGAACCCAGGAGTCCTGGCTCCCAACACCCCCCTCTACCCACTAGACCCCACTCCCCTCCCAGAGCTGGGGAGAGAACCCAGGAGTCCTGGCTCCCAGCCCTGCCCCCCCCCCCCGCTCTAACCACTAGACCCCCCTCCCCTTCCCAAACTGGACAGAACCCAGGAGTCCTGGCTCCCAGCCCTGCCCCCCCCCCCCCGCTCTAACCACTAGACCCCCCTCCCCTTCCCAAACTGGACAGAACCCAGGAGTCCTGGCTCCCAGCCCTGCCCCCCCCCCCCCGCTCTAACCACTAGACCCCCCTCCCCTTCCCAAACTGGACAGAACCCAGGAGTCCTGGCTCCCAGCCCTGCCCCCCCCCCCCGCTCTAACCACTAGACCCCCCCTCCCCTTCCCAAACTGGACAGAACCCAGGAGTCCTGGCTCCCAGCCCTGCCCCCCCCCCCGCTCTAACCACTAGACCCCCCTCCCCTTCCCAAACTGGACAGAACCCAGGAGTCCTGGCTCCCAGCCCCCCACCAGCCATGGGCAGGGTCTGGCCCCAGGAGAGACAACTCCAAGCCCCAAGGCCAGGCTGGTGCTGGCAGCTGGTCCCTCCCCCCCCCATTCCCTCTCCAGTCCCCGCCCTTCCCCCATGCCCAGTGGTTCGGGGGTGCAAGTGGGGCAGGTCGCGGCTCCCCCTGGCCAGGCTGCCCCCCCCCCCCCGGGACCTGGCAGGGGCCCACGGAGAACAGGGCTGGGCGGGGCGCTGGGGTCGTGGGGTGCCCAGGGCCCCCGATAAGGGGCAAAGCCAGGACGGGCGGGGGGCCCGGAGGCCCGGGTTGGAACCTGGCTGCGGGAGGGGAGGGGGAACTAGTGGTTAGCGCAGGGGCTGGGAGCCGGGACTCCTGGGGTCTCTCCCAGCTCTGGGAGGGGAGTGGGGTCTAGTGGTTGGAGCAGGGGCAGCCTAGGGCTACGGTCACAGAGACAGCTCCAGACTCTGGGCTGGGGGGGTCTCAGAGCCCTGCCCCCCTTCCTCCTCCCCCCGCACCACTGGGGCGGTTGGGGGAGGAGCAGCCCCGCCCCAGCTGGCTTGTGGGCCCCATATAACCCCCCCGGCGGGGAAGGAAGCATAGGGACTGAGCTCTGCGGGGCCCAGGCGGGGGTGAGGACAGACCCAGCCGGGGTGGGGGAGACTGGGGGCAGACTCCAGCCCTGACCCCAGACGGAAGGCAGAGCAGGTGAGATCTGGCGGGCGCGGCAGTGGGGGCTAGTGGTTAGATCAACAGGGGCGGGGAGCCAGGACTCCTGGGTTCCGGTTCCAGCCCCCGCCTGGGAGGGGGGCGGGGCGGGGGGGGCAGACGGGGGCGAGAGGGTCGTGTGGCCCCCTCGTGGACAAGCCAACGGAGCAGAGTTGGGGTGGGCTGGGGTGGGGGCCAGTTCTCAGCACCGGGCTTTGGGGGTTCGGGGTTTCACACTTAGCATGGGACTTGCAACCCCTACAGGCCCTGAGGTCGCGCCCGGGGGCCCAGCTGGAAAGCTGAGCCATAGCCACCGCGTGCCTCGGTTTCCCCATCTTCAAGATGGGTACAAAACCCTTTCTCCACCGGCTGTCTCCATCCATCTCCCCTCCCCGCGGCAGGTGGATCGAGCGCCGGACCCGCCATGGCCCCGGGGGGACCCCGCCCCGCGCTCCTGCTGCCCCTGGCCCTGCTGGCCGCCCTGGCCCTGCCCAGCGACAGCGCCAGCTACCAGCAGTTCCTGACCCACCACGTCGACTTCCCCAAGACGGAGGCCCCCAGCGAGCGGCTCTACTGCGCCCGCATGATGGAGCTCCGGGGCCTGACCCGCCGGTTCTGCCGCCAGCGCAACGTCTTCCTGCACGCGCCCGCCCCGCAGCTCCGGGCCCTCTGCGCCCGCGGGGGGGCCCACGTGGGCCGTAACCTGTACGACAGCCCCGCGCCCCTCGGCCTCACCGTGTGCCGGGCGCTGCCCGGGTCCCGCCCCGGCGCCTGCCGATACCGGGCGGCCGTGGGCAGCGGCCGGGTCCGCGTGGCCTGCGCCCAGGGGCTGCCCGTGCACCTGGAGAGCGCGCGCCTGGAGTGAGCAGGGCCGGGGCACCCCACTCCCCCCCCGGGCAGCCTCTGTCACTGGGGCCTCTCCTGCCCCCCCCCCAGCATCCCCCTCCTCCTTACCCCACAGGCCAGCTGCTTGGGCCGCCGGGGGTTCCCACGCTGGGGCCCGGTTCCCAGCACCACCATGGCGCTCCTGCCCCCTAGCGCTGCCCCAGGGCCAGGCCTGCCAGGGGAGAGCGCCCCCTGCTGAGCCTCCTGCCGCTCCCTGCCCCACAGCGCCCCCTAGCGCTGCCCCAGGGCCAGGCCTGCCAGGGGAGAGCGCCCCCTGCTGAGCCTCCTGCCCGCTCCCTGCCCCACAGCACCCCCTAGTGCTGCCATAGAGCCAGGGGAGTGTGTCCCCTGCTGAGCCTCCTGCCCTCTCCCTGCCCCACAGTGCCCCCTAGTGCTGCCGTAGAGCCAGGGGAGAGCGCCCCCTGCAGGACCTCCTTCCTGCTCCCTGCCCTACAGCGCCCCCTAGCGCCCCCTGAGCCAGGGGAAAGTGCCCCCTGCAGGACCTCCTGCCTGCTCCCTGCCCCACAGCGCCCTCTAGCGCCCCCTGAGCCAGGGGAGAGCACCCCCTGCAGGACCTCCTTCCTGCTCCCTGCCCTACAGCGCCCCCTAGCGCCCCCTGAGCCAGGGGAGAGCGCCCCCTGCAGGACCTCTTGGCTGCTCCCTGCCCCACAGCGCCCCCTAGTGCTGCCTTAGAGCCAGGGGAGTGTGTCCCCTGCTGAGCTTCCTGCCTGCTCCCTGCCCCACAGCGCCCCCTAGCGCCCCCTGAGCCAGGGGAGATCGCCCCCTGCAGGACCTCCTGCCCGCTCCCTACCCCACAGCGCCCCCTAGTGCTGCCGTAGAGCCAGGGGAGTGTGTTCCCTGCTGAGCCTGGCCCCACAGTGCCCCCTACTCCTGCTCTAGGGCCAAGCCTGCCTTCCAGGGGAGATCGCCCCCTGCAGGACTTCCTGCCTGCTCCCTGCCCCACAGCGCCCCCTGCTGGTGACACCCCAGAACAGGAGTGTATCCCTCTCGCGCCTCAGCTGGCTCTTGGCCCCCCAGCAGACCCTGCCCCTTTCCTCTGGCACCAGCCTGTCCTCCCCACGCCCGGCCGGCCGGGGACCCGGAGCCCTGCTCTAAGCCAGCCGACAGAGCCGCAGCCTGCACTCAATGTGCCCCCCGCCCCCGGCCGGGTGTCCGCCGGGCCTCGGGGACCTGCCCCCGCCGCGCTGGCAGCCAGACGGGGCCCCCGGGGACGGGCAAAGCCCCTTTCTCGAGAGCCGGCCCCGGGAAGTTCGGAGCGAGTTCTCTCCGCGTTCTCAGGCCCCCGATTTCCCCGCGGGGCCTCCCTTGGCCGGGGGCCCAGCCTGCCCTGCCAGGGGCCCTGGTGAAACATCCCTTCCCCGCCCACGGTTCCCAGCGCTTGGGGAAGGCCCCGGCCCTCCCCTCGGCCGGGCCGGTCCTTACGCCAGGCCAGCTGGGGCCGGAGCGGGGAGCCCCGGGTCGGTGCGAGGCGGGGGGCCGACCCCCAAGGCCCAGCACAGCAGCAGGGGGCGCCCTGCTGCGAGTCAGGCCTGCACCTCCCCCCTCACACTCACTCTCCCTAGCCCCGGTGTGTGGCTGGTGGGGAAACTGAGGCCTGGCAGGTCAGGCTCTTTCCAGAGCGGCTTGGAGCCCTGACTCCCTGAAAGTGGAGACCTGGGTTCCCAAATCCCCTAGGCAAAGCTGAGCCTAAATCTCCTCTGGCAACATCTGAGCCCTGGGCCCCTCCCCAAATTCCAGCCCCATGGCCCAGAGCCTCCAGGCCGGGACTGGGCAGCTGTTTCCTGCCAGCTGGGCCCCACCCCAGAGGCAGCTGCAGCCGGACCCCCCTGTAGCCGGGCCCGTTCCAGCGCCAGAGGGAGGACTTCGCCCCTTGCTCTCGGGATGTTTATTTGGCCTCAGTGTTTCCCGGGCTCTGGGATTGTGTAACCGGCCAGCGAGACATTTCTGCGAGCGCAGCCGCCCCGCCGGGTCTCTGCCGCCGAGCTCCGCACAGCGCCCGCCCGAGGGTCCCGCGCTCAGACCCGCCCCGCGAGGGAAACCGAGGCACAAGCCAGCGGTGAGTGGAGGGCGGCGGGGAGGTGCAATGGCCACTGTGTTTTGGCAGGAAGGGCAGATACAACGATCGGAACATGACACCAGGGCCCCCGCCGCAAGCAAGGCAGAGAACCCAGGAGTCCTGGCTCCCCGTGCTGCCTGCTCTAACCACTGTCCCCTACTCCCCTCCCAGGGCCAGGGAAAGAACCCAGGCGTTCCGGTTCCCAGACTCCCTGCTCTCACCACTAGCCCCCACTCCCCTTGCAGAGCGGGGAGAAGCCAGGAGCCCTGGCTCCGAGCCAGTGTTGGCTGTAAGCTGCGCGCTCGGGCAACGCTCCAGGAGGGACTCGAACGCCTCCCCTCGGGTTGGCAGAGCGCCCCGGGACTGCAGCGCTGCTCCCATGGGTGGTGCGCGTCCACGCCTACCTCGGTGCACAGCACAAGCATTATTCCGCATGTGGCTGGAACCCATGAGTGGGATGGTTGCTCCCAGCCCCCCGCCCCCCCTGTTTGCTCTCCACCCCGACGCCTGCTTTTCCCCCACAGCCATGGCCCAGACGGGACCCCGTCCCGCGCTGCTGCCGCTGCTGCTGCTGCTGGGGGCTTTGCTGCTGGCCGGGCCGGGCCGGGCCCAGCGGGAGACGCGCCACGAGAAGTTCCACCGGCAGCACGTGGACCATCCCCGCACCAGCGCCCCGGACGCCCGGCGCTACTGCAACCAGCTCATGGCGCAGCGCAAGCTGACGGGCGCGGCCTGCAAGCCCACCAACACCTTCCTGCACGCCCCCCCCGCCCAGGTGGACGGGGTCTGCGGGCCGGGGGGCACGCCCAGCACCGGCAACTACCACGAAAGCCTGGAGCCCATGGAGCTCACCGTCTGCCGCCTGGCCGGGGGCTCCCCGAGCCCACCCTGCACCTACCGCGGCCGCACCGGCACCCACCGCGTCCGCCTGGCCTGCGAGGCCGGCCTGCCCGTGCACTTCCAGCGCCAGCTCTAGGGGCGGCACGTCCCCGCGCCCAGGGGCGTCGGGAGCCAGGGCCCTGCTGGGGCACGTGGGCCCGAGGGGCCTAAATCCCTTGGCCCTCTTCCCCGGCCTCTGCTGCCCCCTAGTGCCCATTATACAGTATAGCCGCCCCTTCCCCACCCACCCTCTGCTGCCCCCTAGTGCCCATTATACAGTATAGCCGCCCCTCCCCCTCCCACCCTCTGCTGCCCCCTAGCGCCCATTATACAGTATAGCCGCCCCTTCCCCACCCACCCTCTGCTGCCCCCTAGTGCCCATTATACAGTATAGCCGCCCCTTCCCCTCCCCACCCTCTGCTGCCCCCTAGTGCCCATTATACAGTATAGCCGCCCCTTCCCCACCCACCCTCTGCTGCCCCCTAGTGCCCATTATACAGTATAGCCGCCCCTTCCCCTCCCCACCCTCTGCTGCCCCCTAGTGCCCATTATACAGTATAGCCGCCCCTTCCCCACCCACCCTCTGCTGCCCCCTAGTGCCCATTATACAGTATAGCCGCCCCTCCCCCTCCCACCCTCTGCTGCCCCCTAGTGCCCATTATACAGTATAGCCGCCCCTCCCCCTCCCCACCCTCTGCTGCCCCCTAGTGCCCATTATACAGTATAGCCGCCCCTCCCCCTCCCACCCTCTGCTGCCCCCTAGTGCCCATTATACAGTATAGCCGCCCCTTCCCCTCCCCACCCTCTGCTGCCCCCTAGTGCCCATTATACAGTATAGCCGCCCCTCCCCCTCCCACCCTCTGCTGCCCCCTAGTGCCCATTATACAGTATAGCCGCCCCTTACATCCCACCCTCTGCTGCCCCCTAGTGCCCATTATAGAGTATAGCCGCCCCTTCCCCACCCACCCTCTGCTGCCCCCTAGTGCCCATTATAGAGTATAGCCGCCCCTCCCCCTCCCACCCTCTGCTGCCCCCTAGTGCCCATTATACAGTATAGCCGCCCCTTCCCCACCCACCCTCTGCTGCCCCCTAGTGCCCATTATACAGTATAGCCGCCCCTTCCCCACCCACCCTCTGCTGCCCCCTAGTGCCCATTATACAGTATAGCCGCCCCTTCCCCACCCCACCCTCTGCTGCCCCCTAGTGCCCATTATACAGTATAGCCGCCCCTTCCCCGCCCACCCTCTGCTGCCCCCTAGTGCCCAGTATACAGTATAGCCGCCCCTCCCCCACCCCACCCTCTGCTGCCCCCTAGTGCCCATTATACAGTATAGCCGCCCCTTCCCCGCCCACCCTCTGCTGCCCCCTAGTGCCCAGTATACAGTATAGCCGCCCCTTCCCCCCACCCTCTGCTGCCCCCTAGTGCCCATTATACAGTATAGCCGCCCCTTCCCCCCACCCTCTGCTGCCCCCTAGTGCCCATTATACAGTATAGCTGCCCCTTCCCCCCACCCTCTGCTGCCCCCTAGTGCCCATTATACAGTATAGCTGCCCCTTCCCCGCCCACCCTCTGCTGCCCCCTAGTGCCCATTATACAGTATAGCTGCCCCTTCCCCACCCACCCTCTGCTGCCCCCTAGTGCCCATTATACAGTATAGCCACCCCTTCCCCACCACCCTCTGCTGCCCCCTAGTGCCCATTATACAGTATAGCCGCCCCTTCCCCGCCCTCCCTCTGCTGCCCCCTAGTGCCCATTATACAGTATAGCCGCCCCTTCCCCACCCCACCCTCTGCTGCCCCCTAGTGCCCATTATACAGTATAGCCACCCCTTCCCCACCCACCCTCTGCTGCCCCCTAGTGCCCATTATACAGTATAGCCACCCCTTCCCCACCACCCTCTGCTGCCCCCTAGTGCCCATTATACAGTATAGCCGCCCCTTCCCCCCCCCCCCCCCCGCTACCCTGCCCAGTTCTGTCTCAAAGCGGGGGGAGCAGGGGTGACGTGGGGATCACATTTTCTCTGTTTGCTTGTTCTGTTGCATGAGATTCCTGCTGTCCAGTCATAACCCGCTGTGCGTGCCTCAGTTTCCCCAGGCACGGCGCCAGTAGTAAGATGAAGACTGCGGGTGTGCCACACGGAGGGAGGCTGCCCCAGAGCAGCACGTTCACAGGGGCTGCAGCTGAGCAGAGGAGGGGGGCGACCCGCTGGCCCGTCATGCTGGGGACACTGGACACTCTGGGGCCGGGTCCTGCGTGTGTGAGCGAGCCGCTGGCTTGGGGGGCAGGGAGGGGGGCAGGGCCTGGCTCCGGGCCCCTCTCCCGGAGCTGGGCTGCTCTGGTCCCTGCGCTGCCCCCTCTGTGCTACGCTGGGACCCACTTGCGTGCCTGGGCCCCTCCGCGGGGCCTGGAGATCCCCCTCGCTTGGGGACGATTGTCCGTCCCGGTGCCAAGCAAATAAATGGTGTTTTGCCCGACTGTGCCCGGAGCGTCGCTGGGGCCCAGCGCCCTGCCAGCCAGGCAGCGCCGGGGGGGAACCGAACCGCCCGCCCCGGAGTGAGACCCCGGGGGCCCGAGAGCGCGGCTCCTGAAACTCCCCCCCCCCTCCGCTGCCCCATTGGCGGCCAGGGCAGACCGAGGGGAGGGAGGCGATGAGCAGAGCCACCCCCCCCGGAAACACCCCAAAGTCTTCCTCCCCCACCGCAGCCCTGCCAGCGGCCACCACCGGGTGCCAGGGTCCCTTCTGCGGCTGCGGCCAGTCCCTGCCCCCCCCGGCTTTGTGTTGGGGGAATTGTCCTTCCTGACCCTGCGGCCCTGGAGCCGGTGATGGGGGGGCCGGCATGCAGCACGGGGGCGGCCAGCGGGCGTTAGGGGGGGTTCCCCTCGGGCATGGGGGGGAGGGGCTGGACACGGGGGGGGCAGCCCAGGGGACCCCACCACCTGCCCCCCGGGGGCATTTCTCCCAGCAAGCAGCCCTGTTCACAGGACACTGGCCCCTGGCTTACAACTCCCCCCCCCCCCGCTGGGCGTCACGCGGCAGGTGCCCACCTGAGGGCCAAGCCCTCCCCCCCCAGCACCCATCACCCCTGCGCCTCGCTCCCTGGCCGGGCGCCACGGTCCCAGCTGGCCCCAGGCTGAGCCGGGGAGGCCGGGCCAGAGAGCGCAGGTGTTCGGGGAGGGCACCAGGCCGTGGCGCCCGTAGGGCCCGTTGCGGGGCATGGCCCAGGACAATGGGGCCAGAAAGGCAGGGGGTAGTTTAGCACCATCCTGCCCCTCCCCGTGGCCCTGCACTGCCACGTAGGCACCCCCCCCCCGGGCATATAACAGCGCCCGGAGCCACCGGACCCTCAGGACTCCTTGCACCCTCGGCGGCCGGATCCTCCTCTCAGGCGGGGGGCGAAGGAGAGCGGAGCGGGTGAGACGGTCGGGGCGACGGGGCCTGGGCATGGAGCTGGGCGCGAGGGGCCGAAAGGGGGGCGCAGGGAGGCTGGAGGGGAGGCGACTTCAGGGACTTCTGAGGAAGCAGCCTAGGGCCATGCTGCAGCCAGTGGGGGTCACTCACAACCCACTGCCCAGCACAGCAACCAGCAAAGTACCAACACTACGTCACAGGGGGACGCAGGCAGACATGGGCCCGGCTGTGATACCCGGGAGAGGGGGGGACGCAGGCAGACGTGGGCCCGGCTGTGATACCCGGGGGAGGGGGGACGTAGGCAGACGTGAGCCCGGCTGTGATACCCGGGGGAGGGGGGACGCAGGCAGACGTGGGCCCGGCTGTGATACCCGGGAGAGGGGGGGACGCAGGCAGACGTGAGCCCGGCTGTGATACCCGAGGGAGGGGGGGACGCAGGCAGACGTGGGCCCGGCTGTGACACCCGGGGGAGGGGGGGACGCAGGCAGACGTGGGCCCGGCTGTGATACCCGGGGGAGGGGGGACGTAGGCAGACGTGAGCCCGGCTGTGATACCCGGGGGAGGGGGGACGCAGGCAGACGTGGGCCCGGCTGTGATACCCGGGGGAGGGGGGGACGCAGGCAGACGTGGGCCCGGCTGTGATACCCGGGGGAGGGGGGACGTAGGCAGACGTGAGCCCGGCTGTGATACCCGGGGGAGGGGGGACGCAGGCAGACGCGGGCCCGGCTGTGATACCCGGGAGAGGGGGGGACGCAGGCAGACGTGGGCCCGGCTGTGATACCCGGGGGAGGGGGGACGCAGGCAGACGTGAGCCCGGCTGTGATACCCGGGAGAGGGGGGGACGCAGGCAGACGCGGGCCCGGCTGTGATACCCGGGAGAGGGGGGGACGCAGGCAGACGTGGGCCCGGCTGTGATACCCGGGGGAGGGGGGACGCAGGCAGACGTGGGCCCGGCTGTGATACCCGGGGGAGGGGGGACGTAGGCAGACGTGAGCCCGGCTGTGATACCCGGGGGAGGGGGGACGCAGGCAGACGTGAGCCCGGCTGTGATACCCGGGAGAGGGGGGGACGCAGGCAGACGTGGGCCCGGCTGTGATACCCGGGAGAGGGGGGGATGCAGGCAGACGTGGGCCCGGCTGTGATACCCGGAATGGGGGACGCAGGCAGACGTGGGCCCGGCTGTGATACCCGGGGGAGGGGGGGATGCAGGCAGACGGGGGCCCGGCTGTGATACCCGGGGGAGGGGGGGATGCAGGCAGACGTGGGCCCGGCTGTGATACCCGGGGGAGGGGGGGGATGCAGGCAGACGTGGGCCCGGCTGTGATACCCGGGGGAGGGGGGGACGTAGGCAGACGTGGGCCCGGCTGTGATACCCGGGAGAGGGGGGGATGCAGGCAGACGTGAGCCCGGCTGTGATACCCGGGAGAGGGGGGGACGCAGGCAGACGGGGGCCCGGCTGTGATACCCGGGGGAGGGGGGGACGCAGGCAGACGCGGGCCCGGCTGTGATACCCGGGAGAGGGGGGGACGCAGGCAGACGTGGGCCCGGCTGTGATACCCGGGGGAGGGGGGACGCAGGCAGACGTGGGCCCGGCTGTGATACCCGGGGGAGGGGGGACGTAGGCAGACGTGAGCCCGGCTGTGATACCCGGGAGAGGGGGGGGGGACGCAGGCAGACGCGGGCCCGGCTGTGATACCCGAGGGAGGGGGGACGCAGGCAGACGTGGGCCCGGCTGTGATACCCGGGAGAGGGGGGGACGCAGGCAGACGCGGGCCCGGCTGTGATACCCGGGGGATGGGGGGACGCAGGCAGACGTGGGCCCGGCTGCGATACCCGGGGGAGGGGGGACGCAGGCAGACGTGAGCCCGGCTGTGATACCCGGGGGAGGGGGGGACGCAGGCAGACGTGAGCCCGGCTGTGATACCCGGGAGAGGGGGGGACGCAGGCAGACGTGAGCCCGGCTGTGATACCCGGGGGATGGGGGACGCAGGCAGACGTGGGCCCGGCTGTGATACCCGGGGGAGGGGGGGATGCAGGCAGACGTGGGCCCGGCTGTGATACCCGGGGGAGGGGGGGACGCAGGCAGACGTGGGCCCGGCTGTGATACCCGGGGGAGGGGGGGGATGCAGGCAGACGTGAGCCCGGCTGTGATACCCGAGGGAGGGGGGGACGCAGGCAGACGTGGGCCCGGCTGTGATACCCGGGGGAGGGGGGGACGCAGGCAGACGCGGGCCCGGCTGTGATACCCGGGAGAGGGGGGGATGCAGGCAGACGCGAGCCCGGCTGTGATACCCGAGGGAGGGGGGGACGCAGGCAGACGCGAGCCCGGCTGTGATACCCGGGGGAGGGGGGACGCAGGCAGACGCGGGCCCGGCTGTGATACCCGGGGGAGGGGGGACGCAGGCAGACGCGGGCCCGGCTGTGATACCCGGGGGAGGGGGGGACGCAGGCAGACGTGGGCCCGGCTGTGATACCCGGGGGAGGGGGGGACGCAGGCAGACGTGAGCCCGGCTGTGATACCCGGGAGAGGGGGGACGCAGGCAGACGTGAGCCCGGCTGTGATACCCGGGAGGGGGGGGATGCAGGCAGACGTGAGCCCGGCTGTGATACCCGAGGGAGGGGGGGACGCAGGCAGACGTGGGCCCGGCTGTGATACCCGGGGGAGGGGGGGATGCAGGCAGACGTGGGCCCGGCTGTGATACCCGGGGGAGGGGGGACGCAGGCAGACGTGGGCCCGGCTGTGATACCCGGGGGAGGGGGGGATGCAGGCAGACGTGGGCCCGGCTGTGATACCCGGGGGAGGGGGGGACGCAGGCAGACGTGGGCCCGGCTGTGATACCCGGGGGAGGGGGGGATGCAGGCAGACGTGAGCCCGGCTGTGATACCCGGGAGAGGGGGGACGTAGGCAGACGGGGGCCCGGCTGTGACACCCGGGAGAGGGGGGACGTAGGCAGATGTGGGCCCGGCTGTGACACCCGGGGGGGGGGGGGACGCAGGCAGACGCGGGCCCGGCTGTGATACCCGGGGGAGGGGGGGACGCAGGCAGACGCGGGCCCGGCTGTGATACCCGGGGGAGGGGGGACGCAGGCAGACGTGAGCCCGGCTGTGACACCCGGGAGAGGGGGGACGTAGGCAGACGCGGGCCCGGCTGTGATACCCGGGGGAGGGGGGGGACGCAGGCAGACGCGGGCCCGGCTGCGATACCCGGGGGAGGGGGGGACGCAGGCAGACGTGGGCCCGGCTGTGATACCCGGGAGAGGGGGGGACGCAGGCAGACGTGGGCCCGGCTGTGATACCCGGGGGAGGGGGGACGCAGGCAGACGAGGGCCCGGCTGTGATACCCGGGGGAGGGGGGGACGCAGGCAGACGAGGGCCCGGCTGTGATACCCGGGGGAGGGGGGACGCAGGCAGACGTGGGCCCGGCTGTGATACCCGGGGGAGGGGGGACGTAGGCAGACGTGGGCCCGGCTGTGATACCCGGGGGAGGGGGGACGTAGGCAGACGTGGGCCCGGCTGTGATACCCCGGGGGAGGGGGGACGTAGGCAGACGCGGGCCCGGCTGTGATACCCGGGGGGGGGACGCAGGCAGACGTGGGCCCGGCTGTGATACCCGGGGGGGGGGACGCAGGCAGACGAGGGCCCGGCTGTGATACCCGGGGGAGGGGGGGACGCAGGCAGACGCGGGCCCGGCTGTGATACCCGGGGGAGGGGGGGACGCAGGCAGACGCGGGCCCGGCTGTGATACCCGGGGGAGGGGGGGACGCAGGCAGACGTGGGCCCGGCTGTGATACCCGGGGGAGGGGGGGACGCAGGCAGACGCGGGCCCGGCTGTGATACCCCCGGGGGGGGGACGCAGGCAGACGCGGGCCCGGCTGTGATACCCGGGGGAGGGGGGGACGCAGGCAGACGCGGGCCCGGCTGTGATACCCCCGGGGGGGGGACGCAGGCAGACGCGGGCCCGGCTGTGATACCCGGAATGGGGGACGCAGGCAGACGTGAGCCCGGCTGTGATACCCGGGGGAGGGGGGGATGCAGGCAGACGGGGGCCCGGCTGTGATACCCGGGGGAGGGGGGGATGCAGGCAGACGTGGGCCCGGCTGTGATACCCGGGGGAGGGGGGATGCAGGCAGACGCGGGCCCGGCTGTGATACCCGGGGGAGGGGGGGACGCAGGCAGACGCGGGCCTGGCTGTGATACCCGGGGGAGGGGGGGACGCAGGCAGACGCGGGCCCGGCTGTGATACCCGGGGGAGGGGGGGATGCAGGCAGACGTGGGCCCGGCTGTGATACCCGGGGGAGGGGGGGATGCAGGCAGACGTGGGCCCGGCTGTGATACCCGGGGGAGGGGGGACGCAGGCAGACGTGGGCCCGGCTGTGATACCCGGGGGAGGGGGGACGCAGGCAGACACGGGCCCGGCTGTGATACCCGGAATGGGGGACGCAGGCAGACGCGGTGCTGGCGAGCCAGGCGGGCGCAGGGAGATCCCGCCGCATGTGTACACGAAGGGGCAGAGCCGAGGGAGAACCGGCCCGGCTGGGGCCGGGGGAACAGGGCCCCGATCCAGTGGGGGTGCAAAGGCAGGAGAGAGGGAAATCCAGGGCCAGGTGGCTGGGCGGAGAGGGAGCCCCCAAGGGACACGACACAGGACAAGCGGCCCCCCCTGACCTGCCCACGCCCCTCTCCCCGCAGGCGATGGCTCCGCGGGGCCCCCGGCCCGGGCTGCTGCTGGCCCTGGCGCTGCTGGCCGGCTGCCTGGCGCGGCTGAGCCGAGGGGCCAGCTACCCGCAGTTCCTCCGGCAGCACGTCGACAGCCCCAAGACCCGGGCCCGGGACGACCGGACCTACTGCGCCGTGATGATGCCGCGGCGGGGCATGGCCAGCCCCTGCAAGCCCACCAACACCTTCGTGCACGCCCCGGCCCGCCAGCTGCAGGACGTGTGCGGCCCCGGGGGCAGGCGCGTCGCCCGCAACCTGCACGACAGCAACGGCCGCTTCCGCATCACCACCTGCCGCCGGGCCGGGGGCTCCGCCCGCCCCCCCTGCCGCTACCGTGGGGCCAGCAGCACCCGCCGGATCCGCGTGGCCTGCGTCGGGGGGCTGCCCGTGCACTTCGACCGCAGCCTCTAGGGCCCGGCGGCCGGACACGGGGCCTCCGGCCGCCCTGGGTCTCTGGAGGCGCCCCGCTGAGTCCCTGCCCCCCCTCAGCCCCCCTCCACACGAGGGACCCGCCACAGGACCCGGGTCTCCAGCTGCCCTGGGTCTCTGGGGCGCCCCGCTGAGTCCCTGCCCCTCCTCGGCCCCCCTCCACACGAGGGACCCGCCACAGGACCCGGGTCTCCAGCTGCCCTGGGTCTCTGGGGGCGCCCCGCTGAGTCCCTGCCCCTCCTCGGCCCCCCTCCACACGAGGGACCCGCCACAGGACCCGGGTCTCCGGCTGCCCTGGGTCTCTGGGGGCGCCCCGCTGAGTCCCTGCCCCTCCTCGGCCCCCCTCCACACGAGGCACCCGCCATGGGACCCGGGTCTCCAGCTGCCCTGGGTCTCTGGGGGCGCCCCGCTGAGTCCCTGCTCCTCCTCGGCCCCCCTCCACACGAGGGACCCGCCATGGGACCCGGGTCTCCAGCTGCCCTGGGTCTCTGGGGGCGCCCCGCTGAGTCCCTGCCCCCCCTCAGCCCCCCTCCACACGAGGGACCCGCCACGGGACCCGGGTCTCCGGCTGCCCTGGGTCTCTGGGGGCGCCCCGCTGAGTCCCTGCCCCCCCTCGGCCCCCCTCCACACGAGGGACCCGCCATGGGACCCGGGTCTCCGGCTGCCCTGGGTCTCTGGGGGCGCCCCGCTGAGTCCCTGCTCCTCCTCGGCCCCCCTCCACACGAGGGACCCGCCACGGGACCCGGGTCTCCGGCTGCCCTGGGTCTCTGGGGGCGCCCTGCTGAGTCCCTGCCCCCCCTCGGCCCCCCTCCACACGAGGGACCCGCCATGGGACCCGGGTCTCCGGCTGCCCTGGGTCTCTGGGGGCGCCCCGCTGAGTCCCTGCCCCCCCTCAGCCCCCCTCCACACGAGGGACCCGCCATGGGACCCAGGTCTCCAGCTGCCCTGGGTCTCTGGGGGCGCCCCGCTGAGTCCCTGCCCCCCCTCAGCCCCCCTCCGCACGAGGGACCCGCCACAGGACCCGGGTCTCCAGCTGCCCTGGGTCTCTGGAGGCGCCCCGCTGAGTCCCTGCCCCCCCTCGGCCCCCCTCCACACGAGGGACCCGCCATGGGACCCGGGTCTCCAGCTGCCCTGGGTCTCTGGGGGCGCCCCGCTGAGTCCCTGCTCCTCCTCGGCCCCCCTCCACACGAGGGACCCGCCATGGGACCCGGGTCTCCGGCCGCCCTGGGTCTGCGGGGGCGCCCCGCTGAGTCCCTGCCCCCCCTCGGCCCCCCTCCGCACGAGGGACCCGCCACAGGACCCGGGTCTCCAGCTGCCCTGGGTCTGCGGGGGCGCCCCGCTGAGTCCCTGCCCCCCCTCGGCCCCCCTCCGCACGAGGGACCCGCCACAGGACCCGGGTCTCCGGCTGCCCTGGGTCTCTGGGGGCGCCCCGCTGAGTCCCTGCCCCCCCTCAGTCCCCCTCCACACGAGGCACCCGCCACAGGACCCGGGTCTCCGGCCGCCCTGGGTCTCTGGGGGCGCCCCGCTGAGTCCCTGCCCCTCCTCGGCCCCCCCTCCGCACGAGGGACCCGCCACAGGACCCGGGTATCCAGCTGCCCTGGGTCTCTGGGGGCGCCCCGCTGAGTCCCTGCCCCTCCTCGGCCCCCCTCTGCACGAGGCACCCGCCACAGGACCCGGGTATCCAGCTGCCCTGGGTCTCTGGGGGCGCCCCGCTGAGTCCCTGCCCCTCCTCGGCCCCCCTCCGCACGAGGGACCCGCCACGGGACCCGGGTATCCAGCTGCTCTGGGTCTCTGGGGGCGCCCCGCTGAGTCCCTGCCCCTCCTCGGCCCCCCTCAGCACAAGGGACCCGCCACAGGACCCGGGTCTCCGGCTGCCCTGGGTCTCTGGGGGCGCCCCGCTGAGTCCCTGCCCCTCCTCGGCCCCCCTCCACACGAGGGACCCGCCACAGGACCCGGGTCTCCGGCTGCCCTGGGTCTCTGGGGGCGCCCCGCTGAGTCCCTGCCCCTCCTCAGCCCCCCTCCACACGAGGGACCCGCCATGGGACCCGGGTCTCCGGCTGCTCTGGGTCTCTGGGGGCGCCCCGCTGAGTCCCTGCCCCTCCTCGGCCCCCCTCCACACGAGGGACCCGCCACAGGACCCGGGTCTCCGGCTGCCCTGGGTCTCTGGGGGCGCCCCGCTGAGTCCCTGCCCCTCCTTGGCCCCCCTCTGCACGAGGCACCCGCCACGGGACCCGGGTCTCTGGCCGCCCTGGGTCTCTGGGGGCGCCCCGCTGAGTCCCTGCCCCTCCTCAGCCACCCTCTGTGTGAGGCACCCGCCACGGGACCCGGGTCTCCGGCCGCCCTGGGTCTCTGGGGGCGCCCCGCTGAGTCCCTGCCCCTCCTCGGCCCCCCTCCACACGAGGGACCCGCCACGGGACCCAGGTCTCCAGCCGCCCTGGGTCTCTGGGGGCGCCCCGCTGAGTCCCTGCCCCTCCTCGGCCCCCCTCCGCACAAGGGACCCGCCACGGGACCCAGGTCTCCAGCTGCCCTGGGTCTCTGGGGGCACCCCGCTGAGTCTCTGCCCCTCCTCGGCCCCCCTCCGCACAAGGGACCCGCCATGGGACCCAGGTGTCCCGCTGCCCTGGGTCTCCGGGGGCGCCCCGCTGAGTCCCTGCCCCCCCTCAGCTCCCCTCCGCACAAGGGACCCGCCATGGGACCCAGGTGTCCCGCTGCCCTGGGTCTCCAGGGGCGCCCTGCTGGGTCCCTGCCCCTCCTCAGCCCACCCTCTGTGTGAGGCACCCGTAGCGGCACCCAGGACCCAGGGGGATCAGGCCCGACGTCTGGCAGCGCGGCCCCCGGCAGTCAGCAGGGTCAGAGCGGGCTCAGCAGAGCAAACCTGCCTCTCCAATCTCCGGTGCCCAGGGCACAGGACACGCGCCCCTTCCACGCCCCCAACCCCACCCTGAGCCCCCCAAAACTCACAGCCCTCTGCCCTCAGCCTCCCCTCCCCCGGCCTCTCCTTACCCGCACCCCTCCCTCCAGCCGCTGTTCCCAAATGAAGCAGACGGTTCCGGAATAAAGCTGGGACATTGCCCTTTATTTCCCAAAGCGAGTCATGGGGGGACACAGGTGAGAACGGCGGGGAGCGGGGTGCACGGGGGGGTCTGTGTGTGGGGCTCCGTGCCCAGCTGAGGGTGCTGGCTGCTCCCGCTGGTGCTGTGTGGGGTGCGGGGGGGCCAGGCGGCGTGGCCAGGTCAGGGTTGGGAAGGGCCAAGGGCTATTGGCTCCTCTTCAGTCAGGGGTTCGAAGTGCACAGGATAGCAGCTGCATCCCAGCTTTATCTTGGCGGTGCGGCGCTCTCCCTCGTACTCGCAGGCCGGTTTCCTGCCGGAGCTCTTCGTGCAGACAGTCAGCTTAAACGGTTCCTTGCTGAGGAAGAGGTTGTCTGTTTTGTGCGTCCCTCCCTCGGGCTGGCAGACGGCCCGGATCTCCTCCTCAGGGGCGTGGATGAAGGTGTTGGTCCATTTGCAGGGAGGTTTCTTTGAGTTCTCAGGGGGGGTCGGACGGTTAATGCGATCGGGCATCATTTCGTTGCAATACTCGGTGGGGTCAGGGTCGTCCCAGCTGGCGGGCGAGTCAATGTGCTGTCTCCGGAACCTCTCGTATCCATGGTCGGGCCAGGGCATCCCCAAGGAACTGGCCAGCCGGACGAGGCGCAGCAGCGGGGCCCAGAGGCCTCGCGGGACCTCGGCCGTGTGGGTCGCTGGATCCACCTGCCATGAAGGGGGGAAGGCGGATGGAGACTGCGCAGGGAGGGGGAAACCAGCTGGGTCCAACTTCCTCCCTCCACACCCTGTCCTGCCCCACCCAGCGCTGCACGGGCCCAGAGGGCAAAGCATGCTGAGAAACGCTTCCCACTTCCACATGGCAGCTGGGGAAACTGAGGCACGGTGCGTCCCACTCCCGTTTCAGGTTCCATGGGGGTGCTCGAGTCCCAGGGGACACCCCAGAGTCAGGGCTCAGCCCGCCCCTCCTCCCCTCAAGACACGTGGCCACTATCCAAGCTGGTCTCTAACCAGCAGTATGACCATTGTGGCCTGGCTCCCAGCCCCCTGCTCTAACCACTGGCCCTCACTGCCCTCCAAGAGCTGGGGAAAGACCCCAGGAGTCCTGGCTCCCTGCCCCCGGTACCTGCCGCAGGAGAATTTTGACCCTGGTGTCCAGCCTGTGGGTGCCGGCCGGCTGGTGACTCTTGGGGGGCACGTGGCTCCGTGGGCGGCTCCGGTCCTGGCGGCTGGCGTTGGGGGCGCTGAGTGTGGCAGGGACGTGGCTGCAGGGGGAGGCGGGATGTGGTGCCATGAGGGGCAGCAAGGACCCCACTCCTGCCCCTCCCCCACCTACCCCCTCTCTCCCGCTCCCCCCTCCCCTCCCTGTCCATCCCCAGGGCGCTCTCCCCTCCCCCGCCCTGGGCCGTTCTCACGCTGCGCCCATCCCTGGGGTATCTGGCACCTTCCTCACCAGGTAACGGGCCTGACTCCAGGAGTGTCCCGGGGCAGGGGTGGGGGTTGGTTCCCAGCCACCAGCCAGAGCAGGGTCCCCCCCCAGCACAGAGCCCCAGGATGGCCGGGGAACCTCCCTCAATCTCCCTGACAGGGACATTCCAGGTCATGGGTGGGGGGGGCCTTGGTCTGTCTCCATCCCCCTCCCCTCCACAGGTGCGCTAACCACTGGGCCACACAGCCAGGGTCTCAGTAACACCCCAGGATTTACACACCGTGGAGCAGCTTCAGCGGGAGAGACCGACCCTCCTTTCCCATGGCTCCAGGGGTCAGGTGCCTCTGAGGGAGGGTGGGGCCCCAGGGGGTACCAGTCCTGCTCCCCATAACGGGGGAGGGGGACACTGAAGTGGGTCTGACACCTGCCTGGGTCGCTCCAACCCTGCGGTGATGGGGGGGGTCTCTAGCCCCCCCCCCAACGTGCTTTCATTTTGAGGCCAAAGGGGGAACATTTTGTCCTCCCCTTTTCCCTTCCCCCTCCCAGGTCATTCCCCCCCCTCCCCCCCCCCCCCCCCCCCGCAGCGCCCCAGGGACTGGCACTTACCCAGAGCCCAAGGTGGCGGCCGGCGGCTCAAACTCCTCCGGGATCAGGGGCCCAGCGGGTGCTCCAGGCCGGGTCTCCGCAAGGGCCACGTGGGGCTGGGCTGCCCATCCCCCGCTGGTCTCCCCTGTGGGGCCCCTTGAGAGTGAGAGGCTGGAGGAATTGGGGGGCTAGTGCCCCCCCAAGACCTCCCACCCCATGGTGCCCAGCAGTGTCCTGGAGAGCCCCTGGTGCCTTATCCAGGCCCCCTGCCCTTAGAAGCCCTCTGTGATGGCGCGTTGGGGTCCCCCGTCTCCTGCACCCCGGAATGGCACGAACAGACTCCCCCAGCCAGTAGAACAGAGGTGATTTATTGCTTCACCAGGACACAGCACAGCACAGATGTAATCTGGTTCCAGGGCAGGCCTAGGATGCCTCAGCCCCCCTCGATATGGGGGAGCCTGGGCCCTAAATCCCAGCCCCTTGCTCAGGCTGCCTCCTCCATGCTCCCAGCCAGAAACTAAAACTCTGCCCCAGCCCTGCCCCCCAGCGAGGTTCTGGACCCCGCCCTCCTCCCTTTGTCCCCCTCCCTGGGAGGTGACCTGTGGGACAGGTTGGGCGCCCCTTGCCTAGTGACTCATCCCGTCCTGCTGGGCCCTGCTACAAACACCCGCCAGTGGGGGTCACCCACAGCCCATTGCCCAGCATAGCCACCAGCAAGGTACCAACACTACACTACCCCCCGCCCCCCGCAAGCCCGCTCAGCTGCCTGGCCTGGCCGGGGGCTTCAGACTCACCCTCAGGGGCGCCGGGGGGCAGGAGCAGAGCCAGGAGCAGCAGCAGCATCGTCAGTGTCCCTGGGGCAGCGGCGCGCTCCCCACACAGCCCTGGGGTTTATACACCCCCGGGGGGGGGGCAGGAAGCCTCAGGGTCACGTAGGCCCAGCCTGTGGGGAGCCTGTGGGGAGCCGGCAGTGAGCGGAGGCCCTGGGGTGTGAAGAGCGTCACCTCCTGCACCTGTGGCCAGGGCCCTGGGGGTGCAAACCAACCCCCTGCAGCGCAACAGGGAGAAATGAGTCCCTGGGGGGCCAGGACTCAGCAGCTGAGCCCAGTGGGGGTGCGGCAGAAGAGCGGGGAGCTGCGTTCCCTCCCCAGCCAGTGACACGTTCGGGTTGGTAGCTCCGGTTTCCTTCTGTGCCCGGCTCGGCCGCAGCGAGGGGCGTTCCCGGTGCTTTCCTGGGAGCCGTCCTGCCCTTAGGAGGGTTCGGGGCAGCCAGCCAAGGCCCTGCGCTTTGGGGGACCCCGCCACAGCCACCTCCGTCGTCCTGCGGATGGGCCTGGGGGATTACGGGGAGTCCCTGCCAGCTGCGCCCCCCACAATCGCCGCAGCGGCAGGAACTGGAGTGACCGGGAGCTGGCCCCGTTCTGCCCTCTCCTGGCCCCGCACCAGACCCTCTGCTAACGCTCCAACTCACTATGCAGGGGGAGGGGAGTTTGGGCAAAGGGGGTAGTTAAAATTAGCGGGGTAGTGTAGACATACCCTATCTATCTATCTATCCCCATACACCCCCTCTATCTATCTATCTATCTATCTATCTATCTATCTATCTATCTATCTATCTATCTATCCCCACACACCCCCTCTATCTATCTATCTATCTATCTATCTATCTATCTATCTATCTATCTATCTATCTATCCCCATACACCCCCTCTATCTATCTATCTATCTATCTATCTATCTATCTATCTATCTATCCCCACACACCCCCTGTATCTATCTATCTATCTATCTATCTATCTATCTATCTATCTATCTATCCCCACACACCCCCTGTATCTATCTATCTATCTATCTATCTATCTATCTATCTATCTATCCCCATACACCCCCTCTATCTATCTATCTATCTATCTATCTATCTATCTATCTATCTATCTATCCCCACACACCCCCTCTATCTATCTATCTATCTATCTATCTATCTATCTATCTATCCCCACACACCCCCTCTATCTATCTATCTATCTATCTATCTATCTATCTATCTATCTATCTATCCCCACACACCCCCTCTATCTATCTATCTATCTATCTATCTATCTATCTATCTATCTATCTATCTATCCCCACACACCCCCTCTATCTATCTATCTATCTATCTATCTATCTATCTATCTATCTATCCCCATACACCCCTCTATCTATCTATCTATCTATCTATCTATCTATCTATCTATCTATCTATCCCCACACACACCCTGTATCTATCTATCTATCTATCTATCTATCTATCTATCTATCTATCTATCTATCTATCCCCACACACCCCCTCTATCTATCTATCTATCTATCTATCTATCTATCTATCTATCCCCATACACCCCCTCTATCTATCTATCTATCTATCTATCTATCTATCTATCTATCCCCACACCCCCCCTCTATCTATCTATCTATCTATCTATCTAGCTATCTATCTATCTATCTATCTATCTATCCCCACCCCCCCATCTATCTATCTATCTATCTATCTATCTATCTATCTATCTATCTAGCTATCTATCTCACAATACAATCCAGTGCCCCTGTTCTAATAGACTTTGCACACGGGAGGTGTGGGGGGGGGGGTGAGGTATCCTCTGAGAACACGTCGTTTGCTGCTCATTACTGTCCTGGTTCACTATGGACGGCAACTGGACAAGTCGACTTAGGACTCGGGAGAGCCCGGCCAGAGACCAGTGTGCGGGGGTTGGGAGGTTCTGATCCCAGCCAAGCCCCCTTTCCCCTGCCTCTGGATGGGCGGAGTTTCTTTCACAGGGTGAATCATTGGGGGGCAGGTGTCCCAGGCCCCCTCCCGATCCTACAGGGCCTTCGTGGAGGTTTGGCCCGGCCCGGTGGTCACTCACTGGCACGTGCGGGGGGCTGCTGGTGAAGGAGACTTTGTGCTGACGGCGGCTACATTGCATGGCAAGGGGGGGCGAGGGAAGGAGGCGGGGGGACATGACAGAGTGGGGGCCCACAGCTCCCTGTGGCCTGAGGTTCTCTGGCCCCGGCCCGGCTGTGAGTGTCGCCCTCAGGAGCCGACTCAGACGCACCTTCCCCCAGCCCCAGGTAAAGATGCTGCTGCTGCTCCTGCTGCCGGCAGCCCCCCTCCTGCCCCTCTGGGCCCACACTTTGGGGGGGGGCAGCCAGGAGTCCCCTGAGGGCAGGACTCACCCTGGCCCTGGAGGCCCCTGAAGTTTCTGGGGGAGGGAGACACTTTATCTGGGGACACCAGAGCAGCCAGATGGAGTCAGGCCCATCTAGCCCAGTGTCCTGTCGGCCACAGTGGCTAGTGCCAGGTGCCCCGAGGGAGGGAACAGAACAGGGAACCATCCAGTGACCCCTCCCCTGTCGCCTATTCCCAGCCCCTGACACAGAGACCAGGAACCCCTCGCCTGTTGCCCATTCCCAGCCATGACACACAGAGGCCAGGGACCCTTCCTGCCCAGCCGGGCTAACAGCCTTTTATGGACATAACCTGCCTGCATCTATCTAGCTCCTCTGCGAACCTGTGAGAGTCCCGCCCTCACCGCACCCCAGGGGAGAAGTGTCACAGGCCGACTGTTTGTTGTGTGAAGGGAAACTTCCTTTGGTGTCTTTAAACCTCAAACCTGTTCCTTTCATCTCATGACACCCACCCCCCCCCCCCCGACCCGCCTGCCTGTGTGACCAGCAGGAAATAAAACCCCTTTCTCCTACCCCCTTGTTACTCAACCCGGGGGGCTGCAGCAATTTAGAGGGGGGGTCACAGTATCACAAAGTTAGAGAACCCCTACACCAACCTAACCCCCCTTGGCCTCCTCTTCTCAAAGCTGGAATGTTCCCGTCCCCATCCTCCCCCTCTATCTATCTATCTACCCCCATACACGCCATCTATCTATCTATCTATCTATCTATCTATCTATCTATCTATCTATCTATCTATCTATCCCCACACACCCCCTCTATCTATCTATCTATCTATCTATCTATCTATCTATCCCCACACACCCCCTCTATCTATCTATCTATCTATCTATCTATCTATCTATCCCCACACACCCCCTCTATCTATCTATCTATCTATCTATCTATCTATCTATCTATCTATCTATCTATCCCCATACACCCCCTCTATCTATCTATCTATCTATCTATCTACCCCCATACACGCCATCTATCTATCTATCTATCTATCTATCTATCTATCCCCACAAAACCCTTCTATCTATCTATGGATATGTCTACACTACAGCACTAATTCGAACTAACTTAATTCTAATTAGTTAATTCCAACTAAGCTAATTCAAATTAGCGCATCTAAACCTAAAAACTAGTTCGAATTAGCATTGTGCTAATTCGAACTAGCATGTCCACACTGAGTGGACCCTGAACCGGGGTTAAGGATGGCCGGAAGCAGTGCCGGCAGGGCATCAGGTTAGGACTTAGAGCGTGGAGCTGCTGTCTCAGGCTAGCCGAGGGCTGTGCTTAAAGGGTCCCGACCCCGGACAGACAGTTCTCAGGGTTCCCCGCTTGCAAAGCAGTCCTGGCTTGGAGTGCCCGGAGTACCCACACTGGGCACATCACAGCACTCGGCCATCAGCCCGGCTGCACTTGCCGCAGGCTGCCATCCGGGTGGGTAATCGGGGGGCTGCAGGAGAGCTTCCACCCCGAGGACCCCGCAGAGCCAGTCCAGGCCCCGGGGCAGGGGAGGCTGAGAACGGCCGAGGGGCTGAGTTCCCAGGGCCGGGGGATGTGACATAGTGGGGCCCACAGCTCCCTGTGGCCTGAGGTTTCCTGGCCCCGGCCCGGCTGTGACTGTCGCCCCCGGGAGGTGAGTCAGACGCACCTGAGCCTGAGCTGAGCTGAGCTGAGCATGCTGCTGCTGCTCCTGCTGCCGGCAGCCGCCCTCCTGCCCCTCTGGGCCCACGCTGGTGAGTGGGGGGGGGGAGGAACAGGCCAGGGGTCCCCTGGGGGCTGGACTCACCCTGGCCCTGATGCACTGGGGTAGCTGGGGGAGGGAGACACTTTTTCTGGGGCCACCAGGGGATGTAAGAGGGGCCAGACCGGGTCAGACCGAAGGCCGGTCTGTGACGTAGTGGGGGTACTTGCTGGGCTGTG